>NC_038242.2:19553954-19768266 GCF_000004515.6 Glycine max | reverse complement strand
TCAAATACAAAGAACCGGACAGAGACAGGGCGCAATTCAGTGAGAGTCCTGCCAGAGGGTAGCTCCAATTTTTGAACCCTGAAACACTTAAATCATAAAATGAAGTGACATGACATACAATACAAATTAGTAATAACAAAAATCAGAAAGAACAAAACAATAACCGTTTGGTCCATCAACACCATCTCAATTGTTTATTTACTATTTTGCTTTCAAGCTTGCCAAAGATCAGTGATACGCACAGCTATTTTCCATGTTCCTTTTCTGGTGTGTAACTCAGATATCAGATTTTCTTTGCGAGACATCACTACAACATAGATAATAAAGACCATTGCGAATCACAAAAAGAGAGACTAATACAAAGAAAATAGGAATCACATTCAACAGGAACAAATAGTTGGGACAATACCAACATTAAAAACCTTTTTGTCATTGCAAAAAACCCCGCCAAACATAAATGCATAACTCAAAACGTGGTAAGAACAAAACAACAGCAGATATTAGCAAACCTTTTTGGTTTTGCAAACAGTGGCAAACAGGAGCAATCCGGCAAAAAAAGTTGGACGAAAATAGAAACTTGCATATAACAGAAGAAAATAGCAACACACGTCAGTAAAGCCCAACAAAAAGGTAAAGGGTAACAGGGAAAAAAATGGACAAAAACAGAGGAAAAAAAACAAATACAAAAGTAATAAAAGATTTTAACACAGCAATGAAAACGGACAGAAACACAATAACCATACACAAACCTGGAAAAAGAAGAATCAAATGACAGCTTCACGACTGGATATAGAAGAAGCCAAACAGTACTAATCAAAATGAGAATGACAATGAGACAAAGGTTACATTTATTTTTAGTCCAAAGCAAAAATCAAAATGAGACAACATTTGTTTTCAGTCCAAAACAATATACAACCAAATACAACGAAACTAAATGAAAATAAAAATGAGACAAAGGTCAAGTATATATTTTTTTTTCAGTACAAAGCAAATATACACAAAAAAACCCAACTACAAAGGCAAACCTTTAAACATGAAGGAAAATGAAGAGTCCAAAACAATACACATAAAAAACAAACACAAAGGTAAATGTTTTTTAACACATGCATGCAAACGAACATAAAGGCCAAAACGAACACATGCATGCAAACCTGTTTAAAAAAAACAAAATAGAAACAGTTGTAGGCATCAAAACGAACAGAAAGACATAAACAGTAGCAATGTAAATCAGAATCAGGCAAAGCTCACGCATGTTCTCAGCACTTTAGTCCAAAGGAAACTAAAAAAGCTAAACTGACAATGAACACATAACCGGAAAAAAAAGCAAATGCAACACAAACCAAAAGTTCAGAAAGCAAGCGCAAAGGAGAGAAATAGTGAACGGAGTGAGCACAGAAAATGCGAAAAGAAGAAATGGGAAAAAAAACGGAAAGCAGAAAAGGGAAGAAGCAAAAAGGGACAGGACAGACGAACATAAACAAAGAGGACGAACATAAACAAAGAGACAGCACATGTGCACTGAAGTGACCAATCAACAGGACAGGTGGCAACACACGGGAATGAGGAAAGAAGAAGCATTAAACATGGCAATGAGCAAAAGATGAGCAAAAGAAGCCTACAACTGGACAGGTGTCAACAGGACAGAGAATGGACAGTGGACAGGTGTCAACAGGACAGAGAAAAAGTAGTCAGGACCTTGTTTGTATAATTATATAGATTACTGCTTTGATGCTCTAATTTATTTCTGAAATTCGATTTCGTCCTCTAATTTTTAAATAATTTAATTTGATCTTTTAATTTTTAAAATTGATTGGCTTAATTACTGTTTTACTCCCTTAATTTAGGGGATATTTTTTTAGTCCCTAAAATTTAAAAATATTTTTTCGTCCTTCAATTTTGACATTGTTTTAATCTCTGACATAATAAATTGATATTTTATGTCAATTTCTTAACACTTTATGACGGATATTTTTAGCATTTTGTGACTGTTTTAACATGAAAATTCGAAATGAACAAATATTATGATTTAATTTGGGGTATTAATCCATTTTCTTGTCAAATTAGTTTCAACAACTTTTAAAATAAGTATAAAAATTGGTCTTTGATATCAAAATTAGTTTTGAACAAAATTTAATTATTGTTTTAGTCTTTGAATTTAGGATGTATGTGTCTTTTTTAATTCATAAAATTTAATATTATTTTTTTTCAAAATTTTGACTAATTGTTCTTTTTAGAATATGACATAAGAAATTAATATTTTGTAATTATTTTTAATTGTCATAAATTAATTTTTATTTTCAGTTGTTTGAAGTTGCATTTTAAAATTGTCGCAAAGTGCTAAAAATGTCATCAAGTATCAATTTATTATTTCAAGCACTAAAAAAATAATTTGTCATAATTTAGAGACTAAAATGAATATTTTTAAATTTCAGGAATAAAAAAACACATTCCCCAAATTTATAGACTAAAACAGTAATTTAGCAAAATTGATTCAATCAAGTCCTATCTAAATTGAAGCTAGTGTTAACATAATAAGACATGTGTCACTTTTATATTTACATGTGCTTTTTATCCCCCAATAAGTGTTCTTTTATAGAAGAGCAATAGATTAGACGACCAAAGTAATAATTTAGCCTTTAAAGAGAAAGAGAGGACATAACCTATGACAACAAACATCTTAAGTAAGAATAAAAATGATTAATTTTGACCGTTAAATTAAAATAAAAGATCAAGATTAAAATATTTTAAATTCAAATTAAGGGTTTGTTTGATTTGTTAAAAATAGGTACTACACCAGACAAAAAAACAACAACATAGAACAAATATACAAGTTACATGCTAATTTTTTATCTTTTATATTGTTTGACGAATAATGGACAACACAAGTAAAATAATATAAAATTAAATAATTAATTATCTTAATACAATTTATGTCAAATTTAATATGTTTACCGAAATAAAAAGAGAGAAGGATTAGAATAAAAAAATGATATTTCTTTTTTAAAATGATTAAGTTGATTAGTTTTTTTTTTTGTTATTAAAGAGATAGAAATTGGATATATATGTATTTTTTTTGCTGAATTATATGTGTCATTTTAATATTTTATACATGGGAAAAAAAGTTATTTGATGATTTTTTTTTTAGTAACAAAAATTAGAGATTTTGTCATATTCTTTTTTGCTTGATTTTTGTTGTTTCCTTTTTTTTCAAATTAGACGTGAAACAAAAATATTTATGTTATCCTATACCATAATTTCTTGTGAACCAAATGGTTCCTAAATTCTCTAACAAGCTCAACTCAATTTAATCATAAAATCTCTAACAGATTTATTAATGTTAATTTTTTTACAGAAAAAAGCTCAACTCACATCAAATGCATATGTAAATACAATAGGGATCTATCCAAAAACTTTTAGGCTCGTGTAACCTGTTGCCGCCCTTGTAAGGGAGTGAGCAACAAACATTTGTTTGCCTCTTCACAAACTTAACAGTGTAGTAAGTATTTACACTTTCTAAGATCAGACACATCCTGGCTCAGCTCAAGTAGAATCCTCATGCACAAACGAAAATAGAGGAGTTTTTAACACAGCTTCAGAATCATATTCACAGAGTAAGAGGCTACAATGTTTGCATCCCATGCCTTGTTATCCACCTACAAAAGATCACTAATAGTGAGCAGTTCACTATCAACTAAAGGGTCAGACAGATAACAAGCACCTGAACTCGAGCGAACCCAAGGCTCATGCCAAACTTTAATACAAGCTCCACTTCCATTCATAAAGTTGATTCTGCTAGCTTAATGTATTTCTACTTTTGACTATAAAAAGGGGACAATAAGTCTATGGCCACGATTTTTGGTGCCTGCAAACGATTCTTTTTTACGGTAGAAAAACAAGATTTTTGGCGTTGCTAGGTGCACCCAGCATTATTGCTGGTGCACCCAACATTTTAAGTGAATGGGCGAAAATTCCCTTCACTTAAAATTTAAAACTCGCGCACCAGCTTATTTTCATACACTTCCTTCTTCCTTCCGCAGCGCCTTCGACCTCCTCCTTCTTCTCCTCTCGTCGCCGATCGAGCTTCTTCTTCCTTCGTCCGTGTCACATAGGGTGATTCACCATAGGCATTGAGGACGTGTAGCTGTGATTTGGTCTTCCATCGTCGAGGTAAGCTTCACGTCTCCGTTAATGGCATTTGCGCATTTCCAATTTTGCATTCGTACTGGTGAAGTTCATCCGTAAGTGTAACTTCCTATGTATGAACGTTTTTAATTTTTTTTTTGCAAAATTTGTTATTTATGTTTTAAAAAATGTTTTTAAATAGGATTTGTATTTGTTTGTTTTGCATTAAAAATAAGTATTTTTTTGTATTTATAAAAATAATATGTATGATTGCATGGTGGTATGAAATAGTTTTAAATTTTAATAGTAAATAAATGAATTTTGTAGTTTTTTATGTTTAATTTATTTGAATGAAAATAGTCATATGTTATTTAATTATGTATTTTGTGTTTTAATTATTTAGTCATATATGGTTATATGTTATTGGTAGTTTTACATTTTGTAGATGTTTAGGGTTTAGGGTTTAGGGGTAGTGGTGAAGGTTTAAGGCTTAGAACTTAGGGTTTAGGGTTATGTAGTCATATGGTTATTTGAATAGTAAATATTGAATTTGACAAAAAAAAAATACATGTGCGTCATGATTTGCAGATCATGGTTAGAACTAGAGGGTTAGGTCGTGCCCTAGGTAGGGTTATAGGCAGAGCCCTGGGGAGAGAGGATTATCATGATTCAGATGATGTTCCCCAGCGACGAAGGCCTACAGCCTCCGCACGCAAGCAACGAGAAGTTGCCCCTGTTGTTGAGGATGCTCTTGATATGGCTGAAGACGTACCTGCACATACTGCATAAATTGTTCATGATGCTGAGGGATTTCCAGGTGGGCAGCGTGACCCATAAGTGCTGATTGACTATGGTGATCATGTTGCAGTCATCGTATGGAATGGAGAGGTATTTAAAATTTTTAAGTAAAGTGATTTGTTAAGTATTTCTTATTATTTATATTTGTCATAATTTAAATTATTATGTTTATAAATTATTGAATCATTTATACTTCATTTCAGGAACGTCCTGAATTGAAGTTATCCTCCCATGGAAGGAAGGTTCATAAATTTGGGAGGCTTGCTCCATAAATTAAAGGGTTAGTCACTGCCACAGGATTAAGTCCTTTGATCGCATGTTTAGTAGACACTGGCGATTGGGGAGTTATATCCGCTTTTGTGGAGAGGTGGCACAAGGAAACTAGCAGTTTCCATCTTCCTGTTGGAGAGCTGACCATCACGCTGGATGATGAGGCGTCTCTGCTTCATCTTCCAATCATAGGTGCATTCCATAACTTTGAGCCTTTGCATGTCGACGAAGTCGTGTTGATGTTGGTGGAGTTACTTGAAGTCTTCGGAGAGGAAGTTAGAGCTGAGACAACACAATGTCATGAGGCATACATACGCATATCGTGGCTACGAGATATTTATCAAAGCAGATGTGAGGCTGGACATTGAACTATTGCAGCTCGTGCCTATCTGCTGCACTTGTTAGGTTGCACTCTTTTTGCAAACAAGAGCACAACATATGTTCATATTGTTTTTTAGACACTTTCCGAGACTTGAGTCAGAGTGGAAGCTATGCATGGGGAGCTACCGCCCTAGTGCATATGTATGATCATTTGAATGATGCTTGTAAGAGCGGCGGCCAACAACTTGCTGGTTACATCACTCTATTACAGATAATATTTATGTTTTTCATATGTTAAATTGGACTATGTTTTAAATATGTTTTTAATATGTTAATTTGACATTTGTTTTATTTTGATCTAATCTTTGTAGTGTTGAATATATGAGCATTTTCCCTCTGTTGCTGAGTGCGTCACTGATCCAGACTATGATGAGATCTCACCACATGCCTGCCGGTGGCTTACTACTAGACATGGCAAGAAAACTATACCCGTGGGTACCCGTTCGAATCCATCCTGACTTTCACGGGTAATACCCGAGTTGACCGGGTATGGATTCGGGTTCAAGTTTTCCCCGATAACCAAAAGTTAGGTACAGGTATGGGTATGGGATTACTATATTTGTCCCGACCCCGAACCCAGACCCGTCCCGCCACTTAAAATTTTTAGAATTTTTGCATAATTTAATCAAAAGGCCTAGAATTTTTATTACTAGTTAATTTTATTTTAGAATTTTTACATAATTTAATATTTTTTTCTTAACAATTTTTGTAGACACATGCACTATAATAAATTTATTGATATATAAGTAGTTAAAAATAAATGTTTAACAATCAATTTATTTTTTCTAAAATCAAATTTTTAATATTTTCTTTACAAAAAAAATATTTTTTCTAATTTGAATCGGGTACGGGACGGGGTCGGGGATACCCAATACCCAACAGGTACGGGGATAGGATAATAAATTTTAACCCGTCGAGTATCGGATACGGGTATGGGGATATGTTGGGGAGTCGGGGTCGGAAATTAGTGAGACAATACCCGTCCCCGCCCTACCCCATTGTCATGTCTACTTACTACAAAGGCTTATTCAAAGGCATTACCAGCATCGATATACCGGAAACGTATAGATGGACTGATGATTCCTGATGTTTGTTGGATGCCATATGGTGAGCACCGAGGAGTTCGGGAGTTTGATTTGATTTCATGTTTTTCCGGTCAGCTTCGATGGGGTCCCGTTGTGGTCACACAGTGACCAGAGAGGGTGGTGCGACAATTTGGATATGTTCAGACCATTCCTCCACAGACTACGGGTTCCAGGTTGTCATTTGAAGATATTGAGGACAGGTGGATGCATTACTCTGACTATCTTGCAGCAGCGCGGCATATTTGTCTTGTGCCTGGACAGTGTGCATCCGATTACATGGACTGATTCTTCATGATTTCTCATCCGTTCATGACACCCGCACATGCTGTTGATCTGCCCAGACAACCACCTATGACATAGCATGACACATATGTGGAGCCAGATATCCCTAAGGTCCCAGTGGCACCAGAAGCAGCACCTTTTGATGTGGAGCAGCCTAGACATGTAGTGGTAAGATGACTTGATTTAATGTTTTATTAAATGTCATTTATTTCAGTTACTGTAATTGTATATGGGTTATTTTCAATGTGATAGGATGCTTGCCAAGCGATCGCAAAAAGGTTGGAGTGTCTGCTCAACCTAAGGATAGTCACTGTAGGCACAAAAATACATGAGGTCATGGAAGACTGCATAAAGATCGCTAGGGGTGTCACAACAGATGGCAATGTTTATGTCAGCTCACGACGAAGGGGGCGCATGGATCAGCCATAGACGTCATCCTTTTTAGATAGTCATATTTGGATGATGCTTATAACAAACTTGTATTTGACAACATTGTGGTTTCCCAAACATTTTGTAAATGTTAACTTATTTTGGTTTATATTTTTTATGCTATATTTATTCGTCTAAATATTAGGGTTAACGTTCACAAATTATTTTTTTACATTAGAAGTTGTTTGATAATATAGAAGAAAAACATAGAAATAAAAAGATAAAATATTATATACCTATTGAATTAATGATTATTCACAATTATGTAATTTAATAATTACATAAAAAATCCAAACAAAAGGAACATTATGGTAAAGCTATGAACTATGAAATGTTCAACTTGTAAAACATGATTAGATTAACTCACATTTTACATGTACCATTTTTTTCTAATAAAAGACAAGATGCTCTTGACTTTATATTTGGGCCCATTTGCCTTGAAATACAGCATATAAGACTGTGACAAAAACTTTTTCTCAAAGACTTAGATCCATGATTCGGAAACTCATTAATGTGTGTCAACATATCTTTATCATAAGCAAGTAAAAGTTGGATGACTTCATTATCACTCAAGAGGTTTTTCATTCCAGGAGGAAGGAAAAGGAAAGACTGGATGGATACCTTAGAAGACATAGGTATGGCCCAAAAGTACACAGCTCTAATTTTGAAAGTGCTCTAAACTAGAGAGGCATTACAAGAATTTTATAAATCTAGAGGTATCCATAAGATAAATCATCTCTTTTCCTACTCTTTTGTTCTTTGCATTGATATACTCTTCAGTTGATACATATTATTGATTGACACTTTTTAATTCATACATGAAATTTAGGTTTTTCATTTTTTTATCCTTGGTAAACACAGGAGGTGACGAGAGAACCCCAAAACCAAAGCCAAGATGGAACCCAAAATCAGAGCAAATCCACATCCTGGAAGCCATCTTCAACTCAGGAATGGCTATCCCCCATAATAGTACTTTTATCCATTTTTTAACTAATATGCAATGCAAGGCAAACTTAAAATTGCTTATACAATAAAGCAGAAGAAAGAGAATACAAAGCTATAACATGAAATTCACCAAAATCTGTCTTCTACTTTTTTAATAATATTTAAGTTTATAAAGTGGGAAAATATCATTGCACACAATTCATGTATAACATTACAGAGGCCATTGCTGCATTTCAGTCTTCAATTATGTCAATATAGTCTCTTTTCAACATCATGAAGCTCCTGTACTGCTGCATTCTACTAATATATGGAATTGGCCACTGCTTTGCCTAAGGATGACAATCCCCAGACCATAACAATGCTAGAGGCGGTAAAGGACAACAATCTTTTAAATAAACCTATTGTACATGCACAAACAATATTAAGTCAAATGAACACAAATGATTGCATAAATTTAAAAATAAGACTATCTATCTTCAATGTACCTGAACAAAATGATTGTCATAGACGTAACTAATACATATTATGTGATGCACAGAAGAATCTGTTGGTGGTTGACTTCTAAGAGGACAGAATGTCATGCTTTGTTGTCGGGATAATGATACAAGGATTACATTATACCTTGATGCAATGACATATCCCATCTCGGTTATATTCATCCACTTATCCATAGTAACTTGAATCAAACAAATATACACATCAAAGTTATTTAAAGTTAATTCTTAAAAAGAAAAACATAAAATACATACCATGGATAACCCATCAACAAGTAGGGACCTCTTTAATTCCTCGAATCTGTCCGTTTTCATGAGCAACTGATCGAGCCCACCGCAAATCATCATCTCGGGTACCAAACACCTACAACGCAACCCAGACAATTTTAGTCTTCTAAGGGACATTCATTTTATGAAATCACTCACAATAATGAACATTATTACCTGAGAAGTATTGAAAGCATCCGAACAATCAACATGTTGTTCATTCATATCACATTCTTGTTCATTTTTATCATCCATATCAACTTCTTCAAACATTATACTGTCATACATCCATTGATTTTCGTCCATCTTAACAACAAATCAAAAATTTCCACATCATAAAAAACTCTACATAATCTTTTAGTGCACACCATTTTATACAAACTACAATTCATATTCATATATATGAACAAACAAAAACCCTATACCAGTCTACATACGAATTATTTCAAATACACATACAAACAAATAATTTTAAAAAAAAAAATACATACAAACATATTAATAATTAAAAGGTTAAATTACTCATTTGGTCTCTATAGTTTCATGATTCTTACCTTTTTAGTCCCTATAGTTTGAAAGCGATTCTTTTAGTCCCTATAACATACATTTTAATTCTCTTTTAGTCCATGTAGTTTAAAAGTGTTCTTTTTAGTCCTTACAGTTTGTATTTTAATTCTCTTTTAGTCCCTATAGTTTGAAAGTGATATTTTTAGTCCCTATAATTTATATTTTAATTACCTTTTAGTCCTTACTACAAAACAAAATATAAAAATAATTACCTACAAATTAGTTATAAATTATCAATTATTTTTTTATTACAAATTATCTTATGATAAATTAGTTATGAATTACTTGCTAATATTACTCATATTTTGACGGTAAGGACTAAAATGAAATTAAAATATAAAGTATAGGGACTAAAAATTATTTTCAAACTATAGGGACTAAAAAGGAATTAAAATACAAATATAAGGACTAAAAAAAACTACTTTCAAAACTATAGGGACTAAAAGAGAATTAAAATGTAAACTATAAGGACTAAAAAAATCAATTTCAAACTATAGAGACCAAAAAGGTAAGAATCGTAAAACTATAAGGACCAAATGAGTAATTTTTTAAAAAATAAAACTTTAAGGAATTTTAAAAAAAAAACAAAATTGGTAACCAATACGGATGAAGTTGATCCGTATGGTTTATACGGATGAACTTCATCCGTTAGTTTAATATCAACTTACGGATCAACTTGATCCGTATGTTCAAATCTACTTACGGATCACCACTCAGCCAGCAAAAGCGTACCTGGTGTACCTTCGACGACGACAAACCAAGAACCACAACAATCACCGACCCGTAACACTTTCACCTCCACCGAAGCGCCACCTCTCTCAACAATGGAAAACCAACACGAAAGGGAGAAAGGGAAGCAGAAAATCATAAACACATAAAAAAACAACAAACAAAGTAACTTAAAAAGGAAGAAGAAAATAGGGGCATTTTGGACATTAAAAAAAATTTCTGGGGACACAAACAATAAGACTGGTGCACCTAGCATGTCCCCGGATTTTTTTATGTTGCAATTGGAACTTTTCATATTCTTTAGTCTAATATATCAAGTATGGCAACAAGAGACACTTTTTTTTATCGGCAAAGATGAATTTGTCGTCGTCGAAGGTACACCATGTACGCTTTTGCTGGCTAAGAATTTGTTAGTTTTTGTTAATATAATAAATTGAACTCGTAATTTTTTTTTAATCACTCAATCAAACACTTTTGTTTAAGTTTCTTGAAGTTGCAATGGTCTAATTTTTTAAAAAGAAAAACAAGTATTGACATTTTTTTGATACTATTTACTAATACAGGATAATTTTGACATTTTTTATAAGTATGATAATTTTGACATTTTTTATAAGTATGATTGATGAATAATCTTGAATCTTAATTATGTAATGGACATGAAAAATAATATGAAAAGAGAGGTCATTCTTGTTATTTTTTTTAACAAGGAAATGATGTAGAGATTCCAATTTTGTTTTTGTTTTTGTTTTTTTTTTACAAACACGATGTGATATAGATAATTTTTTTTTCTTAAACATTTAGTCATTGTTAACCGTGTGTTGGATAAAATATTTTATAAATAAAACTTAATATCTCAAATATTAGTTATCCGTGAAGGGATACTTGTTAAAAAGAAAAAAGAAAAAGAGATTCCAATTTTTCGTTAATGAGAGACTTAGCCGTGGTTTATCTTATCACGGGTCTGGCTAACGAATTCCTAACTAGCATTGAAATTCTAGTGCAGTGAAAGTCAAGTCCGGCAATGGCTTCTGTGGCGGCACCACCTGTCTCATGCCAGCACTATCACAAACTCACCTTTCATAACAGAAACACTTGGACACGTAACCACAACAACAGCAACAACCTTTTTCCTCCATTTACGGTTCCAAAATCTTCCCTAACTTCTCACACAAAAACACACTCACCCATTCTCCAACGCCTTCACAATCTCTGCGACTCCGGAAACCTCAACGATGCCCTCAACTTGCTCCACTCACACGCCCAAAACGGCACCGTTTCCTCTTCCGACATTTCAAAAGAAGCTATTGGCATCTTACTAAGAGCATGCGGACACCACAAAAACATCCATGTTGGGCGAAAAGTGCACGCTCTTGTCTCCGCGTCGCATAAACTCCGCAACGACGTCGTTCTCAGCACCCGCATTATCGCCATGTACTCCGCGTGTGGGTCCCCTTCGGACTCTCGCGGCGTCTTCGACGCCGCGAAGGAAAAGGACCTGTTCCTCTACAACGCGCTCCTCAGCGGCTACTCCCGCAACGCGCTTTTCCGCGACGCGATTTCACTGTTCCTCGAGCTGCTCTCGGCGACGGACCTCGCGCCGGACAACTTCACGCTCCCCTGCGTGGCGAAGGCCTGCGCGGGTGTCGCGGACGTGGAGCTCGGGGAGGCGGTCCACGCGCTCGCGTTGAAGGCTGGTGGTTTCTCCGACGCGTTTGTGGGGAACGCGCTGATCGCCATGTATGGGAAATGTGGGTTCGTGGAAAGTGCTGTCAAGGTGTTTGAAACAATGCGGAATAGAAACTTGGTTTCGTGGAACTCGGTGATGTATGCGTGTTCGGAGAATGGGGGTTTTGGAGAGTGTTGTGGTGTTTTTAAGAGACTGTTGATCAGTGAGGAAGAAGGTTTGGTGCCTGATGTTGCGACGATGGTGACGGTGATTCCTGCGTGTGCTGCAGTTGGGGAAGTGAGAATGGGAATGGTTGTTCATGGTTTGGCTTTTAAATTGGGGATTACTGAGGAAGTGACGGTGAATAATTCGCTCGTGGACATGTATTCGAAATGCGGTTACTTGGGGGAGGCACGAGCTTTGTTTGATATGAATGGTGGGAAGAATGTTGTTTCTTGGAATACTATAATTTGGGGATACTCGAAGGAAGGAGATTTTCGTGGAGTGTTTGAGTTGCTGCAAGAGATGCAGAGGGAAGAGAAGGTGAGAGTGAATGAGGTGACGGTGTTGAACGTTCTGCCAGCTTGTTCAGGAGAGCATCAGCTGCTGAGTTTGAAGGAAATTCATGGTTATGCTTTTAGGCATGGATTTCTGAAGGATGAATTGGTGGCCAATGCTTTTGTTGCTGCCTACGCAAAATGCAGTTCCCTGGATTGCGCTGAGCGTGTCTTCTGTGGTATGGAAGGAAAAACAGTGAGCTCTTGGAATGCACTGATCGGCGCCCATGCACAAAATGGTTTTCCTGGGAAGTCTTTGGATCTGTTCCTTGTGATGATGGATTCTGGGATGGATCCTGATCGGTTTACTATTGGTAGCCTTCTTTTAGCTTGTGCGCGTTTGAAATTCCTACGTTGTGGCAAAGAGATTCATGGTTTTATGTTGCGTAATGGTTTAGAATTGGATGAATTTATTGGGATATCGTTGATGTCACTTTATATTCAGTGCAGCAGTATGTTACTAGGGAAGTTAATTTTTGATAAGATGGAAAACAAAAGTTTAGTATGCTGGAATGTGATGATTACTGGCTTTTCACAGAATGAACTTCCTTGTGAGGCCCTTGATACATTTCGTCAAATGCTATCGGGTGGAATTAAGCCTCAAGAGATTGCTGTAACAGGTGTTCTGGGGGCTTGTTCGCAGGTGTCGGCATTGCGGCTGGGGAAAGAAGTTCACTCCTTTGCACTTAAAGCTCATCTCTCTGAGGATGCCTTTGTTACTTGTGCATTAATAGACATGTATGCTAAATGTGGATGCATGGAACAATCTCAGAACATTTTTGACAGGGTAAACGAGAAGGATGAAGCAGTATGGAATGTTATAATTGCAGGATATGGGATTCATGGGCATGGGCTGAAGGCTATTGAGCTGTTTGAATTGATGCAAAATAAAGGCGGCAGACCAGATTCTTTTACATTTCTGGGAGTGCTAATTGCCTGTAACCATGCTGGCTTAGTAACGGAAGGATTAAAATATCTTGGTCAGATGCAGAATTTGTATGGCGTAAAGCCAAAGTTAGAGCATTATGCATGTGTGGTGGATATGCTTGGCCGAGCAGGGCAACTGACTGAAGCTTTAAAGCTTGTAAATGAGATGCCAGACGAACCAGATTCAGGGATATGGAGTTCATTGCTCAGTTCTTGTAGGAATTATGGGGATTTGGAAATTGGAGAGGAAGTTTCCAAAAAGTTATTAGAGTTGGAACCAAATAAAGCAGAGAATTATGTATTGCTGTCAAACTTGTATGCTGGATTAGGAAAATGGGATGAGGTGAGAAAGGTACGGCAGAGAATGAAGGAGAATGGCCTTCATAAAGATGCAGGCTGCAGTTGGATTGAAATAGGAGGAATGGTTTATAGATTTCTTGTTAGTGATGGATCACTTTCAGAATCAAAAAAGATTCAGCAGACCTGGATTAAATTGGAGAAAAAAATAAGCAAAATTGGATATAAACCTGACACAAGTTGTGTGCTTCATGAACTGGAAGAAGAGGGAAAGATTAAGATACTTAAGAGCCACAGCGAGAAGCTTGCAATTTCTTTTGGTCTGTTAAATACGGCTAAAGGTACAACGTTGAGGGTTTGCAAAAATCTACGCATATGTGTAGACTGTCACAATGCAATTAAATTAGTCTCAAAGGTTGTTAAAAGGGATATTATTGTAAGGGACAACAAGCGCTTTCATCATTTCAAAAACGGATTGTGTACCTGTGGAGATTTCTGGTAGTTGGGGGACTATGCTAGTTTTTAATGATTATTTTCAATGAGTGAAGAACTCCATTAAAAATCAATGTAGCTGTGGAGAAATGCTTCTGCTTATCCTCCACGTATATAGTATATATGTGCAATCCAATTCTTTCCGAATTATACTTTGCATTGTTACTGACAAGAAAGACGAGCTATGCAGAATTTATCCCTAGTCTCTGGCTTGTAAATAACTACCCTCAGTGTGAACTTGGGTAAATATTTTTCATTTTCACTGTAAATGACAAGCGATTGCATAGCATCATACTGTGTAAATATAATGTGATATATATGTTGAAGAGGATTAACATGGAAGAAAAAAGAACAATTCAAGAATTTCAAATGCAGATGCATAGCTCATTGCTGTCAGAATAGGAGTACATTTTGAATTTATACTGAGAAAATGAAAATTTCTGAGGAAGGAGGTGAAGTTCTAATATTTTCTTTCAGAGGCTACTACAAGTTTTAGATATTGCTGTAAAGAGATTTTAATGAAATTAATCATACTTCAACAGAATTCATCCTTACAGATATTTATTGAAGAATTCTGATATGGTTCTCAGCTGAACGGTCCAGGGTATAAAAAGTAGTGTAACAAAAGCAAGTGAAAAAAACAATAATAATTATAGTGTATATCCCATACTTGAAGTTCAATATATTTCTCACAGCTATGATTTCTTGGATTGCATGATCAGAGAGTGTATCACTGAAAATATACATATGTAAAGCTCCCAAGTAAACATTAGAAAAATGCCGGGAAAAATGAATGAAGCAAATTATCATCTTTTAAAACTGAATGAATGAAGCAAATTCAAAGATTTTTTTAATGGAAATTATAGAAGTCTGTCGGGAAAAATGCCGGAACTTAAACCTAAAATATTCTGGAAATGGATTATCTCCGTTTTTTATCTTCCATTTCATAAGCTTTTAGAAAAATAAATAAAATGGAAATGCATACTCTATGAAAAGTAACATTTATTTTGTCAAAAGCTTAATAATGAAAAGAATAAAGGTCATGACAAATTATTGAATTTTGTTTTAAATTTCTAATAAAAAATTGTTATTGTGACTCTTTTGATATTAACATTTCTATTTTAAATCTTTATCATTAATTAAGTAATGATATAACACTATTATAATCGTTAATAGTATTTAAAAGATTAATTTATAAAATAACACATCATTACTTAATTGATAATAGAAACTCAACAAAAAGATTCAAAATAACAAAAAATTATCAAAAATTCGATAAAATTTGATCATCAAGAGCATTAAACATATTTAAACCAAAAAATTGAAAGGATCCGAACCCAAAAATTCCAAAGAGGCCCTGACCCAAACCCACCCATGAATAAGGGAGAAAAAGGGCACTTCGGTGAGAGCATGCATGCCAATTGAATTCAAAAACTAGTTACAATAAGATTTTTTTTTAAGTGAATTACGACAAGATTTTATGCTAATTTACAAAGGGTTTTCCATTTTCTCTAGGCTCTTTTTTCTTTATAAATTGATCATTATAAATTAGAAGCAAGCCTGTTTTCAGTAAAACACCCTATTTCGACAATTGATTTTAACTAAACTACCCGAAACCTCCATCGTGTTTTCCACATCATTAGAGTAGACGAATTTCTTCACTTGATAATAGCCTTCAAAAATGGATTGGACGGACGATTTGATTGTTCCAAACTAGTTTCTGACTTCAAAAATGGATTGGAAGGACGATTTGATTGTCCCAAACTAGTCTCTGACTTGTTAAGTCCATTCTTATTTGAGGACTTCGTAGAGGGATCATACGGATGAGAAGTTTGTTGCACAACCTTCCCCACCTTGTCACTTGTTTCCTCCCCTGTCTGCTTTACCTTCAAATTTTCATTTACCATTGCAGTTTTGCTTGTGCCAGCTTTAGCTCTCTCTTGTGTTTTGTCTTTCCTTAGGAATGACGGAGCAGATAATTTTGGAGATGATGACATGGTAACTGCATTTAATGCTTCAGTGTGAGTTGGGGCCTTGCTTCTGTTAGGAAGAGCATCAGCTGTAACAGGTGCAACACTATTTTCTTTGATGTTGGTTTCCATAGCTTTTTTGGCTTCTTCAAGTAGCCTTTCCTGTTTTAGACATGCAGGAATAATTACAAGGTAAAGATGGCAATGAATTGATATCCTTTGTTTACACTGAACTTTTGTTAGGATGTAAGAGACTTACCTCTAATATGCTGCTGAACCTTTCGGCCAAGTTTGGAAGCTTCATAGCAGTAACAAGTTTTACTGCACCTCTCATTGATTTTTCCAGAGTCAAAAGCTTCACAAGTTCAGTAGCTCGCACAAGCTTATCACCTGAAACATCCACAAGGGTGAGGCATGACTACTTTTCACTTTCACTATTGAGACTATACAAAGTGGAAAGAAAAACAGACGCATATGAACTCACTGTTGCAGCATGCTGCTATGAGCCTCAGTATGCATTTATCTTGTGCTGCTTCGAAATTGAAAGCATCATCATCAAGTGAAGTAGTATCCAGACCAACAGAAGCCATTTCGTCCATTGTTCTCTGAATCTGCATGTACCATGATTACAAATTCAGGTATTGGACAACAGAGTTAAAAACAACTCAAACTCAAAGGTACAAGTGCCTACGATGAATTGGGTAAGATGTGAATCAAGACTTATGGCAGGCTCGCTACAAGAGAATAATGATCATTAAATTTGAAAAGGGTATAAGAAAAACAAACCTCATAGAGACGCAAGTTGTTCATCATAAACTCCTTTTCATGGGCTTCAGATCCCCCCAAGTCAGAGGAAGCAAGAGGAAACGAAAGATTCAACGGGGTGAGAACTGGCTTAGGCATCACCTGGTAAGCAAGTGAATACAAATGATGATTAGTTGCAAGAAAAATGAGAAAACCAGAATGCATCAAACTGTCTTACAGTCTTATACCTGAGGGAAGTCTTCGGGCTTTTTGCATACCACGCAAAATACCTTGCTTGCATTCAACCCAGTCACCCAATAGTTTTCATCTGACTTCTCTTTAGTAGCACTGCATTGAAAGTTAAATAACAAAAATCACTAAATCTCAGGCATGGAAATAATAGGCATATCAAACCAGTGCACATGGTTAAACGATTATTGAACCTGAAGAGTGGAATCCATCTGCCCCCAAATTTGCTTGTATATGATCTTAGCACACCCTATATGTTATAATAACCAAATCAGCTAGTATGACAAGATGCATTCATAAGCAGAGGGAAATAAATACCAAATATCAACAGTAACTGCAAACACAATTAATACCTTCGAATCGTATGAACACAATTGGCCTTCTTCACTAAACCCAAACCAACTTAGGGATGAACCAGGGGATAGTGGCAAGCGACCTTGAAGAAGTAGGGTCCCACGAGGAATATTAAATACCATAAACTCTAGCTTCTGCGTATTAAAAATAAATATATCATTTTAGTCGTAAAGATATAGCATCATATTTCATTAAGCTGTAATGTTATAACCAAGATGGTTGTGCTCTATAAATAAGATAGCCTTTTCAAAAAGGTCAAAAACTAAATACTAATAAAACCACAATATCAAACCAACCTGATCATTTGAGAGAAGGCCATCAGTAGCATGAGTGACAACTGCAAGCTTATCCTTGAAACCGGATGCTGTCACCACTGGCCCATCTAGTGAAAACACGTCTCTCTGCAATGAGAAAGATTCAGAGATGTGTAAATGCTTCGGAACAAATATCGCCAACTACATTGTTACATGAGTTAAGATAAAAAAATAGATAAAATTAAACAGGTATATACTTATTTACCCTTTAAACCCATGGATCTTTTACATTTGAAAAGTATCTTCCCTCCAGTATTCAGTTATTGAAAATGAAAAAAACATACAAGATAGGAATGTGCAACAAACCTGCAAACCACCTTCAGAAAAGATGCGAAGATAGTTAAAACTAGTTACCGCTGCAACCCAAGCAGAACCAAGTGCAACAACCTTCACTTCTTCTCCTTCAAAGCGCATAGACCACTGCCAAAATTTTAAACAGTGAGAATATGGTAAGATTTCACATCATGCAGAGTGCTGTAACTCATAAGAACTGAAATGCTGTATGTCTTAATATTAATAACCATACAAAACTAAAATTAGTGTAATTACATATCTTCTTTCATATATATTTTCTTCTATAAAAAATCAATGAATTTTTCAACTAGGTTAAACACATAATCTAACCTCGCTATTATTTGCCCAGCTACTAAATGGACGATACATAAGGGTGCTCATATTATTCTCCCCCTTACAAGGATTTGCAAATATGCTCCCACTCTCATTCAATGCTGCCATTGTAAATCCAAAATGATCAGTCATTGAAGGAACTCGTGGAGTGCTTCCAGTATCATGAAAATCAATCTGTAACAAAGACACACGTCAACTCATTAATTTATGCTAGCAGTGATGATTGAACTAAAATTCACATGGAGATGATGGTATCTCCAAATGAAAGCTAAGCTTAAACTATCAGCACTTCATATGCATTACATTACCTCAATATGGGAGTATCCATCATGCTCAATAGAGGTTATACATCCAAGCATATTGTAGCATAAGAAACGCCTTTTCCCAGGCTGCACAGGAGTAGATCCTGGTTGAAATGGCTCCTGCATCTTTGCCTTGGATGTTACCATGGTGCCTCTAAATCCCATATTCACACTATCCAAATTTTCCTTGCTTGGTCGATTTCGTTTCTTGTTAGTATCAACCTTTGGATATGATACAATTTCCTCACCTCCATCCTCACCAGAATTTTCCTCACTCAGAGACTGTTTACGGGATCTTTTCCTGCTTGGTGGCTCAGACTCCTGGTTACTATTTCCACCCACATCACTCGAGTTTTCACTTGCACTATTTTCAGGATCCTCCTCATCAAAATAAACAACCCCATTGCTTTTACTCTTCACAGGTATATCCTCGGTTGGGGACTTCATAGACGAAGGAATAACATTGTCCCAAATACCATACTTCCCCATAATATCAATAACAGCCAATGCATTCCCAGTCGGCTTCCACGCCATGCAACACACTCTCTCATCAAACTTCTGTCTATCAATATCCTGCTTCCTATCAACATCCCAAATCAGAACCTGCCTATCTAAACCAGAGGAAGCAATGTACTTTCCATTGGGTGACCAACACAAGAAACATATTGGCTGTATGTGATCACCTCTCAAAGATAACACCTTCTCGGCAGTGTCCCTATCATACATTACTACATCATTTTTCAACCCAGGAACAGCTAAGGTCTCACCATCAGGACTCCAGCAAAGAACATTCATAGTTGAAACATCCAGCCCAGTGTCAGGAGCTATGCCTTTGAGGTTATGAATGATTTTCCCAGACTGAAGCTCCCACAAAATAACAGTTCCAGTTGAATCCAGGGACGCTAAGTATTCGCCATTAGGGTCAAAAGCCAAGCCAGTGATAGACCCTTTATGTCCTTTGAGAACCCTCGCAATGGTACCATCAAATGTGTTTATAAGCTTGATACCCTCATCATCACCAGCCGCTGCCAGCATGCTTCCAGATTTGTTAAATGCCAGGGAACGTATTGGAAGTGTAAACCTTGTAATATTTCTCTCGAATTCTCCACCTGCCAAGCATCAATCCTAAAATCCTTAAAAATTGAAACATTGAAACAAAATCTAAAAATTTTAAAAAAAAAATGAAAAAAAGAACATTTACTCGAGTTAGGTGCATTGGGAAGACCTTATGAAAATAAACCATATTTATAAGGAGCTATTTTGTACTTTTTCAATAAACTCTCTAAAGTAGTATATGAACTTCCTATTTGATTATATAAACATCTTGTGCATAAATACTCACATGATAATCACTCATTCGATAAATACTTCATTAATTTGTTTAGCCAAATATATGCCATAGTACCAGTCAAAAATGAAATTGGTCAAATTTTCAGTCAAATCCAATTGGTTCAGTTTATATTCACAGGTAACATAAAAACACCTTGTGAGAACTTAAAAAATTAACTCATGACATTGTTTATTTTTATATACCGAGAGACATTCTTAACATATTAACATAGTATTAGTCCAAAATGTAATTAGTCAAATATTATGCAAGTAAATGGTCAATTTAGGCCCTAAAACTGCTTTTGCGGTCGTATTAGTCTTAAAATTGAAAAAAAAAACTCAAATTGTATTTGATCCCTGAACATACATTATTATGACTTAAGCACCTAGACTAAGGACCAAAAATTAAACTGGTTAATTTAGGATGAATGTGACAATGAGATACAATTTCAAGGTCATTTTTTTTGTCTTAACCCTCCAATTCATCGGGAAAAAAAGACTCTGCCTAATCTAGAGTTCGATCAGGAATTAAGTAAAGTCTGACCAAAAATTAATTCCGTCAAAGATCGAATTCAGATACTACTCGAATGTACTCAATCACTTGGTTAATTTCAAGGTCATATAATCAATCTTTTGTCAAATCCAATTTGTTCAGTTCCCAAATAAGAAAAAAAAAAGAGTAGAATACCGGGATACTTGTAGAGCTTGACGGAGTGGTCGACGGATCCGGAGGCGAGGCAAGTAGAATTAGGGCTGAGGGCCAGGGCGGTGACGCCATCGCGGTGGTGGCGGAGGGTTTTCGGAGCGAGGGAGGGGAAAAGGGAGTCGTGGATGCAGATGGCGACGTCGGAGGAGGACGCAGTGATCAGGTGCTTCGCTTTCTGGTCCCACAGGACGGAGCAGAAGGCCGCGCCGCCGCTCTTCGCGGTGTGGGCCTCCTTCAGCTTCATCGACCGGACCTTCATGGCGCCGTCGTTAACGGATTAGGAGAAAAGGGTGAGGAAGCAGTGAGGTTTGGTTTTGAGGGGAAAGAGAGTGAGAGAAGGTAAATAGATCTAAAGCTGAAGGTGAATTGTTTTTGGCGCCAAATGGGGTTTGTGTTTTCGAGACTTGGCGGGAGGGGTGGAGAGGGAATTTCATATGTTTGGTTTTGAGTTTTGACCAGCGTAAACAGTGGAACTTGTCAACTTCCATTACATTCTGAAAAACTTATTCTATAATATAAATTTGTATTCTAAAATATAATGAAAAATGTTTGATGTAATAGGGGAAATGTAAGAAATAAATGCCTTGTAGTAACTATTGATTCGGACTGGTTCCTTTATTTTAAGATAAATGGGGCAATTGCTTCCGACACCTCCATAATTGTTTCCTGCACCTTTTTAATCTTCCAAAAAGTCTAATCTATGATGTAATTTTACATTTTACGTTAGTCTTTTCATAATGTAATCAAGATGCAAATTTTTACATTCCAAAATGACTAGTATTTCGGAATGTAAATTACATTTTCAAAATGAGATGCAGGAAGCAAAGGCTCAAAATGGACTCTCATTCCCATTCTGGGTTTTGCTCCTCCCACTCCTTACCAGTTTTTTAAATTCTTTTACGAAAAATATCATTCTTGGAAACTAGTTTCTAACACGTATTTTTTAAAATTATGACCTAGTGTTATTACATACATTACAAAAAAGTAATGGGAAAATTTGCATAATAAAAATATTTTATGTCATTGAAACTAATTTCTGAAATTAAAATTTACATCACAAAAACTAGTTTTTGTAAAATATGTCAAAAATTGAAAAAGAAAAAAAATAAAGATAGTTTGAGAGAAAGAAAGGAGAGGGTGAAGTTTTTTTTTCTTTCTATAAGTGTGTGTTAAAAGAGAGGGTGTAGATGATGAGAAAGAGGAGGGAGGGTGAAAGTGACATAAAGAAAGGAAAAAGATGGAAGGAGTAATATTTTTTGCACCTAAATTTTCAAATTTTGGGTTTTTTTTTAGTTTACAACAGTGACACTGTGATTTCCTATAAAAATAGTGACACTCAGATTAGAAATATGATTCCATGCATACTACTACTCGATCATGTTTCACGTAACTATAAAAAAAATAGATGATTTACTAGTATTTTATTATTGTAATTTTTATCATCATGTAACTATTAAAAATAAGATTCATGTACTTAGAGTATGATTAGTGACTTTAATTAGATGATCCTTATCAGAACTAACAACAGAATAAACCAACCACGAAAACCTAATGTTGTTGGATTCCTCAGTGACACGATGGTGAAACAATGTGTGTTTGGGCTCTGATGCTGCGTTTTGTGCCTCTTGATCTACGCCACGATTCACAGCGCCAGATCCGACAAGGAAACACGTGAGGTTCTACAGGAACATGCCCAATGAGTCTTCACCGGAATCCAACAACACCTTGGCCAAGAAAACCGAATTGGTCTTCTACTCTTCGGATCTCTCATCTCCGACAACGAAACAGACCAATCTTGGACGCGTTCTGCTCTTCTTTCAAAGGGGAAGAAAACCCTTCAATCAATTTCACGAATCTAGTTTGCAAACTTGGAGAAAAAAAATCATAGAACAGAATCGTGCAACGCAGACACGTCTATAATCACCTTTTTTAAATTCTCTCACGTTTTAGAACGAAGTCCAAATTCTTTTCATGGTTTTGATCGAAATTCCTTACTCTACAAAATCCCTTAACCAATTTTACAAAACCTTTTTTATTTTTTGGGATCTTTGAGATTGATAGAGAAGAGATTGAAAAAAAGGTGGAAGAAGTAGAGTGGGCGAGTGGCAGTGAAAAAGACAAGGGCAATTTTATCTGAGTCTTTCATTAAAGAAACATGTGCACGACATGTGATGATTTTGGTTTAATAGAAACAACTATGTTACTATAGGGGGTGTATCTGTAATGAATGAGGATATGTGTGTAATAAGTCCAAAACATCGGAGAAACAACCATAATTTGCTCTAAAATAACTTTAACGTTACTAAGTCAAATGCTAAGCTGGAAATAAAACAAAAATTAATAAATATCAAGATCATAAACTTTTTGTACTCACTATTGCTCCATTCGGTCGTTAAGGAAAGACAGAAATGTGTAAAAAATTTCAAAATTTTGATATATGTTTGATTCTTTCATACACTGTTTAAATTTAAATATTTTTTTCAATTTCACTCTTTTGGACCGTACTTATGAGATTAAATAACTTTATAGAAATAATCACCATGTTCACAAGATGCTATGTAAATTTTTACATGAGATTCTTATTGTTCATGCGCGTGTTGTCACTGTGTGAATTACTATCATGGACTCATGGATAAAGAAAATGCTTAATTATAGCATTGGTCCACTACTAGAAAAACCAAATTTAACATTGGCAAATTAACATCAGTTTTGTCAAAAACCGATGTTAACATAAATACGGTGGCATAATTGTAAATAATGTGTATCCGTTAACATCAATTTTCTTCAAAATCGATGTTAACGAAGTGACATTAACATTGGTTCTTGTAAAACCAATGTTAACATTAATCTGTTAAAATCGGTTATGGAAGAACCGATGTTAACGTCATTTCGTTAACATCGGTTTTGAAGAAAACCGATGTTAACTTCACTTCGTTAACATTGATTTTCAGAAAACCGATGTTAACGTATGATTAGTTAGCATCGGTTTGTTGAATAAAATCGTGTTAACATTAACATCAATTTGTTAACATCGATTTTTTATTGAATAAAATCGATGTTAACATTAACATCTATTTTGCTCACGCTCTTTTCTTCTTTGTGTACCCTCTCGCGCTCTCTTCTTCTCTATTAACATCTAAGGTTGTTGTTCTCCATTGCGCTGAAGACCGTGACAGCTCGCTTATAAGGTACGTTTCGTGTACCTGTGTTGTTTTATTGAATACCTAGGTCTGTTTCAGGAACTTGTGGTTAACCCAAGGACCTTTTTTGGTTTTTGCTACAAGGATTGGGGAACTCGTGGTGACCTGAGGTATGTTTCACTGCCAGTCTTGCTGCCATTGTCGGTGTTGGGTTCGAGGTAAGCTTCATGTCTTCATTGTAACTTTGTGCTTCCGCGTACGTGCTCTTTGTGCTCACTTCTCTCTGAAGCATGTTTATGTTCCCATTGTAATTTGTTCTTATGAAAGCTAGTCAAGGGCTTTTCATTTGTATTGCATTACCCTAACCCTCTTAATTGTTTGAAAAATATTACACTAATTGATGAAAAATGTTTAAAAAAGAAACAATTTGTATAATTTCACAAAACCTCTTAGCTTATTAGTGTCATTTACCCAAGATTGTCCGTGACTAGTCCATTCAAGTGGTGTTTGAGCCTTCCCTTGGTTGTTCATTTATTTCTTAGAAGAAGAATGGTTACTCAGATTTACTTTTCAACAAATAAAGCCAACTAAACCAATGTAACAATGAGAAAAAAAATCAAAACATGTTTCATTTATAATGGGTATATTGCACATCTTGGATACAAGTTTCATAGTATCACCACTAGGGTGACCTAATTTGGAATGCCAAGTGGCAAAAGAAAGATCACTATTAGAAAGAGTATTGACATGAGACACACTAGGATTGATTCTATTTACACTAGTTGAAACAAAATCTGGAAAAGAAGCAGAGGTCTGAGACTGATTCTGATTTGGATACTGGCTAGTATAATCCATAGGCTGAGTAAGAACTAGGAACATAGCCATCATTGTGCCTATGATGACAATAAGAAGCCTCATGAACTATAGTAGTACAACTAACTCTGTCAATTGAGTCTAGTCAGTTAACTATAATAGTACAATTAACTGTAGTTAATCTTATACATAGAAGCTAAGAAAGGAAAAAAATCTACCAAATAAATATACTCTTATAAAGTAAAATATAAGGCAGTAGAGGTTTACCTCTCCATGATCAGAATCAGGAGGCCTTTCCTGAAATTGGACACTAGGAGCATGCTGCAGCTTGGAAAGATTTTCAAGTAGTTTAGATCTAATTTCTTCAAGTAAATGACAGGAATTCTTGTTTTCCATGTTACTTGGGGCAACATGAAGGGTATAATCTAGACCAAAATATTCATAATACTTGTGATGTGGCATTTTTTCATCAACTTCTATTCCAAGAGCAACTCCTGTCTGCCTTAACATATAAGTTATAACATGTATAGTTTTCTATATTTGGATTAAATTCTTTACAAAACAATTACTCTAGTAATACATAACTAAACATGAAAGCTGAGAAGTGAGAAACAACGGCTACATGGTAAGCCCCATTGAATACTAAGAAGCTTTAGGATATGTAATTTATATTTTATAGTTCAAGACAAGCAAAATGAAACAATAACTCAACTACTTTGACCACTCCAACATAACTACTGCCACTGAACAAGTTACTTCATGTTTAGAATTCTGCATTTTATATAATCAACATATGAAAGATGGAGAAAATATTGTAATTTCATGACATTAACCCCACTTGTGGTGATTGATGTAGGTGGTGATTGAGTTATTTATTGGATTCTTGCTTTTATTTTGGACCGTGCTGCTCATCATCACAGGTACAAATGTTTGTTACCAATTAATGTTTTTATTACTTGTTCACTGCCATTAAAGACAATTGATATTTGATATACAAATTGTGTTCATGATGAAAGAACCTTAGATTCCCGTTTGAGACTGAATGCGATGATTCTTGTGGAAAGTTTGCATTAATCATTGTATTCAATCTTGAATTGTCCGTTTGGACAGTTTGGGGAAACTGATATTTTTATGGTAGATTCATGTGTTAAGGTTAACATTATTTTGTTTAATTTGATGAAATTTCAGTATAATGCATTTCTAGTTGTTCTCTAAGTGCATACTTGATTATTGGGAAATTAATTTCACCGATTTCATCTCGTGTACTTGGAGACCAATGCAAAATGTTGCCAAAACTTTGTCAAATTAAACAAAATAGAATTAACACTGACGTATGAAGCTACCATAAAAGACGGTCTTCCTAAATGGGATAGGGCCACACCTATAATAAAAAAGTGAAATTTTCATGCATCGAATAACTTTGTGAGTATACGGGGTGCAAGAATTCCTTGACGCTGTTGTCGGTGGTGTTAAGTCTGGTTAATATCAAGGCCAGATATGGGTGGAGTGACAAAAGCTTTAGTTCACTGCTTCAAGTAATGCGCAATCTGCTTTCAGAGGAAAACACGTTGCCTAAAAGTTACTATCAAGCCAAGAAGATACTGTGCCCGATGGGTATGGAGTATCAGAAGATTCATGCTTGCCCCAATGATTGCATACTATACAGGCATGAATTCGAAGAAATGTCCAAATGCCCTAGGTGTGGGGCATCACGATACAAAGTGAAGGATGATGAGGACTGCTGTTCTGATGAAAACTCAAAGAAGGGTCCTCCAATGAAGGTGTTGTGGTATCTTTCCATCATTCCAAGGTTTAAGCATCTTTTTGCTAATGCAGACGATGCAAAAAACCTTACCTGGCATGAAAATGGGAGAAACTTTGATGGATGGTCTGTCATCCGGTTGACTGCTCCCAATGGAAGAAGATTGATCGTTTGTATCTAGATTTCGGCAAAGAGACAAGAAATCTTAGGCTTGGACTAGCCAGTGATGGAATGAATCCATATGTCAATTTAAGCACTCAACACAGTTCATGACCAATTCTACTAGTAATTTACAATTTGCCTCCTTGGTAGTACATGAAGCGAAAATACATGATGTTGTCTATGATGATATCGAGCCCAAGACAGCCAAGAAATGACATTGATGTTTATCTAAGTCAATTGATTGAAGACCTGACAAAGTTATGGGATAATGGGGTTTTAGTGTTTGATGTGTTTTGCAAGGAGACTTTTCAAATGCGTGCAATGCTTTTTTGTACCATTAATGACTTTCCAGCATATGGGAATCTGAGTGGTTACAGTGTTAAGGGTCACCATGTATGTCCCATCTGTCAAGAAGACACAAGCTACATATAACTGAAACATGGTAGGAAAATAGTGTGCACAAGGCATCGCCGTTTTCTAAAACCTCATCACCCTTACAGGCGATTGAAAAAAGCATTTAATGGAAGTTAAGAGCACGAAATTGTGCCGATACCATTGACTGGTGAGTAGGTCTTATAGCGGGTTCAACACCTAAATATTGTATTTGGAAAGACCCAAAAGAAGGATAAAAGTAAGACTTGCATATGGAAGAAGAGGCCCATTTTGTTTGATCTTCCGTACTGGTCTGATCTAGATATTAGACATTGTATTGATGTTATGCATGTGGAGAAAAATGTATGTGATAGTGTCATTGGGACGCTCCTTAACATTCAAGGCAAGACGAAATATGGTCTGGATACCCGTCAAGATCTAGCTGACATGGGTATACAATCGCAATTGCATCCAAGGTCTGATGGTAAAAAAATATACTTGTCTCCAGCTTGTCATATTTTGTCCAGAAAGGAGAAGATCAATTTTTGTCAGTGTCTGTGCCAAGTCAAAGTCCCACAAGGATACTCTTCAAATATTAAAAGCCTTGAGTAGTTGAAGGAGCTTAAGCTGGTAGGGTTAAAGTCTCACGATTGTCACGTGTTGATGCAACAATTGTTAGCCATGGCCATATGAGACATTTTGCCTAACAAATTCAGGTTAGCCATAACTCGCATGTGCTTATTCTTCAATGTCATATGTAGCAAAGTCGTTGATCCTGTTAAGTTTGATGACCTGGAAAATGAGGCCGCAATTATACTGTGCCAGTTGGAGATATATTGTCCTTCTGCTTTCTTTGACATCATGATTCACTTAATTGTTCATCTTGTCAGAGAAATCAAATGTTGTGGTCCTGTTTATTTGCGGTGGATGTACCCGATTGAGCAATACATGAAGATCTTAAAAGGGTATACCAAGAATCTACATCGTCCGGAAGCATCTATTGTTGAAAGGTACATTGCAGAAGAAACTATTGAATTTTGTTCAGAGTATATTGAAAAGGTTAAACCTATTGGCCTTCCTGAGTCTCGCCATGACTGCAGAGTAGGCGGTAAAGGTTCAAGAGGACTGCATGTTATCACTCCAAGTGTAGAAGATTTATTACAAGCTCACTTGTATGTGTTGAATAACAGTAATGAAGTTTTTCCATACATACTTCAACATGAAGCTTTAGTCAAACAAAGTAATCCAAAAATGTCAAAGAACTGACTCTTGAAAAAGCATAATAAGACTTTCTTTGATTGGTTTAAAGATACAATCTTTGCTAATGGAAATGTTTCTGAAACATTAAGAAAGCTAGCATATGGGCCTAAAAGAAATGTTATAACTTGGCAAGGATACGACATAAACAAGTATTCCTTTTACACAAAAGCACAAGACAACAAAAGTATAATGCAAAACAGTGGGGTCACCCTAAGGGTTGAATCATAATAATCACCCTTGTGATGAAAGGTGGTATGTGGTTCTACACGGGAAAATAATTGGTGTTAATGTAGAAGACGATGATTCATACATGGAAACTTATGTTAGTCCTTTGTCCACACAAATGACTCCTAACATCGTCGGAGAAGAAGAAGCTAATGACGTTCATGCTAATCGTAATGATCATGATGAAGGAGAATTAATTAACATCGTCTAATGTAATTTTCTAATTATGTATTTGATTTCGGTAAATTGATTTACATAACTGATTCAATTTTTTGATAATGTTAACTAACTCAAGTTTTTCTCTTTACAGGACCATGGCTACTCCATCTGCCTCGCCTCCTCCTCCTCCTGCAGTAGCATTAGCGTCTCCGTGTACCTTGAAATGGACACGCAAAGCCACATGGCTACGATCCTTGGCCACTAGACCACCTGGGGCAGAGAGACCAGTGGTCCACGTCGATCTTGTGACCGACAAGGTCGACGGTCCCCACAAGAAGAAATTAGGAACATATTTAGGGATTGTCGCTCATGATAAGGTCGACGTGACATACAAGACCAGGAAGGAAGTCCCTGCTGCTTAGAAGGATTTGATATGGGAGGATATTCAGGTAATTTTGTTTTCATCTTTGATTTTCTTTATTAGCCAAAATTTATAATTTACTAACAATAAAACCTAATTTATTTTTTGTCAGGTGGAATTTGATATCCCTGAAACTTCTGATTGTAGGACAAAGAAGAAGGTACTTCAGACTGTCGGCAAGCAGTTGAGATAGTTTAAATCTAATTTGACCAGGAAATGAGCACTTGCAACCAACAAGGACGGTGTGGACGACACTATTTGTGAAAAATACGGCATTAGCAAGGAGAAATGGACCCAGTTTTGTCAGACCCACAGAGACCCCTTGTAGGAGGTATGTACTTTGTAATGTTAATTTTTTTCCACTAAAAATTCAGTTCTTATAATAGATTGTAGTAATCGTTTTCATACCTCATTCGATTTTTCCAGGATGTGTGGAAAAAGGCACATGTCATCCAGAACCAAAACACCGTCCCCCACGTGTTGTCTCGTGGGGGTTATGAATATTTAGAACAAAATCTGATGGTTGAGAAGACAAAGAAAAAACTGGAGGAAGCCGCTCAGTCCGAAAGCACTGAGGGCGTCATTGATCCTTCATCTCCCATCAAACGACACGTGAAGTGGAAGATGGCCTGCACCAAGAAAACTGGTCAAATGTGTTGGATCGAGTGGCCTCAGAATAATTAAGAAGGGGGGAGTTGAATTAATTATTCCTAAAACTTTACCAATTAAAAATTACTCTTTTAAGGCTTTTACTTTTGTTGTTAAGAGAATATGGAGTAGAAGAGAAACTTAACAGAAAGTAAAAGCGAAAATTAAATGCAAAACGGAAAGTAAAAGAGTAGGGAAGAAGGAAACAAACACACAAGAGTTTTTATACTGGTTCGGCAACAACCCGTGCCTACCTCCAGTCCCCAAGCGACCTGCGGTCCTTGAGATTTCTTTCAACCTTGTAAAAATCCTTTTACAAGCAAAGATCCACAAGGGATGTACCCTCCCTTGTTCTCTTTGAAACCCTAGTGGATGTACCCTCCACTAGAGCTGATCCACAAGAAATGTACCCTCTCTTATTCTCAGTCAAACCCAAGTAGATGTACCCTCTACTTGTACCACAAAGGATGTACCCTCCAATTTGTTAAGACAAAGATCTCAGGTTGTTACACCTTTGATACTTTGTGAATGGGGATATAAAAGAATTCTCAAGCGGTTAAACCTTTGAACGCTTTTGTATTAGGGAATGGGAAAAATCAAAAGAATTCTCAGACTGTGTCATTTTAAATTCTTTGACAAGGGAGAAGGGAGACACAAAAGAATTCAGGCGGTTAGTCCTTTGTTCTTTTGGAAAAGGGAGAAGAGAGACACAAAAAGAATTCAGGCGGTTAGTCCTTGGCGAATTCTTTTTGGTAAAGGGAGAAGAGAATGAAAAGGATGAATAGCACAAGTTTTCAAGGTTTAGAAAACCAGAAAACTTCAGAAAGCTTTTGGTACAAAGAAGAAGAAGAAGTTCAAAGAGATTCAAGGCTTGTAAAGGATTGTAATGAAATGATTGGAAAAGTATTCAAGATTGTTGTTAGAAAGATTGATTGAAAATGCAAAACAAAGTCTTGCTTTTATAGACTCTTCATGTCTGGTCAAGAAGGCCATTCAGAAGAGTTATAACTTTTAGAAAAACTTAAAACCCATTTGAAAAAGTCAAAACCTTTTTGAAAAGTTACATCTTTAGATTTTTCAGAAACAAACACTGGTAATCGATTACCAAATAAGTGTAAGTGATTACACAAAGCTTTTTGAGTGAAACAATGTGACTCTTCATTTTTAAATTTGAATTTCAACGTTCAAGGACACTGGTAATCGATTACCAAAACATTGTAATCGATTATAGACTTTTGAAAATATTTGGAACGTTGTAAATTCAGTTTGAAAATTTTTCAAACTCATTTTGCTACTAGTAATCGATTACAAAAATATGGTAATCGATTACCAGAGAGTAAAAACTCTTTGGTAAAGGTTTTGTCAAAAACTCATGTGCTATTCAAAGTTTTGAAAAAACATTTTAATACTTATCTTGATTGAGTCTTTTCTTCATTCTTGAATCTTGAGTCTTGAATCTTGATCTTGATTCTTGAGATCTTGAGTCTTGATTCTTGATTCTAGGCTTTCTTCTTGAGTCTTGAATTCTCCTTGATTCTTGAACTCTTGACTTGTTCTTGATTTACTTGAGATGTTATTTGATTCACTTGAGTTGTTCTTTGATCTTTTGAGCTTTTTGTTCATCACCTTTGTCATCATCTTTTGTTGTCATCATTGTTATCATCAAAACACCTTTGAATCATTGTTGATTCATCATGAAGCTTTGCTTCCACAAAATGACATCTGAGGCAGCAAAGGAAATCGTTGAGAAGATTGTGAGTCATTTTCAATTAAGAATTGTAATTATCTTTGTTTATTCTGTGAATTCCTTGGACAAATATATGTGTTATGTACAGGATTCTTTGTAGGAGCAAGCGTCACAGGGTTCGTTTGTCCCCCATGGACGTCAGGATCTCCTGACTGCTGCCATTGGACGACCAGAACACCCTAGCCATGTGCGTGTTGCTGAAGTCGGTGTCACCATCAAGCAATACTTTGGACCAGCTGAACGGACCTCCCGCACTTCTTCCTCCATCGCTCCAGAAGAACTAGAGCAGCTGACTCAACAAATTAGGGACCAGCTGGAGGAGTCGATCACATAAAAAGTGACTCGACAGCTGATGTTATCCATCAGCCAGATGCAGTCCCAGTTGCAATCACATATCCAATCACAGGGACTTGCACTACCTCTGGAGCCTGAGGTTGGTCCCTCAGCTGCTCATGTTAGCACAAAGGGGAGTTGTGTTGATCCCTCAGCGATCAATCCAAACACTGGTGACTTAGACAAATGCCGGTTGTACATCGAATAAAATCCTCCCTGCCTGGTTGCCCTAGGAAGAGTTTATGAGGGATCCACAACCGTTCATAACATCCTTTTGTTGCATGATCAAGTGAAGGTTGGTGTTGAGCAGGTTAAAGATGCAGATGCTCCGGTTCCTGTACCCACTGACGAGGTTATTTTAGTGGGGCAAACACTTAACACCTTCCTTGCTTGGTCGACACATCTCGTAAAGCGTTTATCAGAACATGTATTTTACTCTCATTACATGCTTCTTTTTTCAATCGAATTGTTCACTGTAATTAAATTATGTTAATTAACTATGTTGGATAAACAGGAAGTTGTGTCTCTAGCAAAACCTGCAGATAGGCCGAATTCTGAGGTCGATGGTCCCCTATATCTGATGACATTGACCATCCCATAACTTTTTTTGAAGCCGTTGTAGGTTATGTGGGATGCTTCCCTGTTCGGGTTGTTTAATTCAAACTTCCCTTTGTACATAAAGCATGAAGATTTGTCTAAAATAGCCCACGGTGGTCAATGTCTCAGCATCTCTGTTATACAATTGTGGATTTTGTAAGTCAATTTAGATTATTGTTAATTACCTAAGTTATTGTTTTAAATCCATACATAATTTACTTTGTGTTAACAATAATAGGCATATGACTGAGACAAGTATGCGATTGGGGAATTCTGATGTCTATGAATTCCTCGAGCCACAGTCCATCCAAAGATCTGGGCAATCGCAGTTTGAATCAGAAAGTTACATGAAGAACTGAATGCAAAGTTCAAAACGGGATGTCTACCTAGGAGCCTACTTGAATGGGTAAGTAAAACTGAATAAATGAATTTAAATAATATATAATACTTCAATAACCTATATTGGTCTCTACTGCAGTGCACAATGGCAAATGGTCGTCATTTTGCCTAAGGAAAATCTTGTTGTCTGGTTTTGTTCCTTGCATCATAGGCCAGACAACTATTTGAAAGGAATAATTAACATGTCAGTGTTCTTTTTCAATACATTTGCATTACCATTAGTCAGCAACATCAATATTTTAATGTGTCTTGTATTCAACAGTGCTTTGAAAGAAGTTGACGCTACTCCACAACCTAAATCCAAGGTTGTTGTAGGTGCTAGGTGGATTGTTGTTAAAGTAAGTAATTTAAATAATGCTTTTACTTATATATATTTTATGTCTGTGTACACTAATATGTAGTTAACGTTGAATATCTAAATTTCATTATGTATTTAGTATAATAAACAAAAAGGAAGCACTGAGTGTGGCTATTACGTGATGCACTGGCTGTCAACTATAATCTTATGAAATTTCAGGAATAATTGGGAAATGGTAATTGTTTATTTCAAACAAATTTTATTTTTCTTATCATTGGTATTATATTATTAACTTATGTTTTATTTTATCATGTAATATTTTAATGATGTTAGACCATTGGAATCAGACACATTGAAGGCACTTCGCATCCAGTGGGCAAACTATTATCTCAAAGTTAGAAATGAAACTTAGTTTACACTAGCTTGTAATTTTAGTTAGGATGTTAGGCAACTTAGGATGTTAGGCAACTTTGTAATTTTAGTTTAATTCATTAGTTTACTACCTTGCTTTACCTTTTTTACAATTGATGTAATCTTTTAACATTAATTGAATATTCTTTATTGATATATAGTTATCAATTGATTTTTTATAATTGATAGTTTACTAGCTAGTTTTCTGATAGCTAGCTTTCTGCTAAAAACTGTTTCAAAACAGAATGCAAATGATATATGTTGTGCGGTGTGGTCTTATTTTAAATTTGCAGGTTAATTTTTGGATTTATTGAAAAAAATAGACAGTGTATTGAAAAAAAATTCCTAATAACAACATCGATTTTTCAAATAAACCGATGTTATCCAACGTAAACAACATCAATTTTTACAAAAATAGATGTTAACGAACAAAGTTAACATCGGTTTTCAACAAAAACCGATGCTAACTATTAACGTTAACATCAGTTGTCTATAAAAACCAATGTTAATGTATCAGTTAACATCGATTTTTTTCTACAAAAACCGATGTCAACCTCCAACGTTGCGATAAACATTGATTCCTTTTTTTGTCTAATTCTTATTATATAACATTGATTATTTAAATAATCGATGTTATCATTTTCGAAAACCGATGTTAACGTTAATACTTTCAATATCAACACTTTCAACATCTGTTAATAACCGGTGTTGAAAGTCCTAAATAATCGATGTAAAAAACATATTTTCTAGTAGTGTTCACTTAATTATAATTTAATATTTAATTTGATCTCTTAATTATTAAAATATTCAATTTGTTCCCGTAAGTGTTTAAAATGAAATAATTATATCCTATTTATCATATCTGTTAGTTAATTATTTAACGAAAAATAATATTTTTTGCATGTCTTTATTATTATGTTGACTCTCTTATTCTTCTTGATATAATATAAGTCTTTATTATTAAAAAAAAAAGTTACAATATTTCAATTTAGATTAAGATTTACTTAGCAATTATGGTAATTAACACAAACATATAAATAACTCTCAACTGATAACCTTATTAAAAAGCCTTCTTGGTGGTATTACACTTTTTTTTTTTGAAAAAAGAAAATCTTTGAATGCATGTGGATGTGATCTCTATCATAAAAAAAATTAATTTAGAATACTATTGATGAAATAATATAAAGTTTGTGTTGATACAACTATATTTATTATAGATTTCTATAAAAAAAATTAACATTAATATTTAAATATTTTTCAACAAAATTTATGTCTGTTAAGTTATTAAACATATATAGTGTCAAAATATTATTTTATAATAAATATATTAATTAATTAAATTTTAATTGATTTTAGCATAAAAATTTTGAACACCAATATTATTTAACAAAATATTCATTTATTAAAGTATAGAAAATTAATTTATACAATTTCTCGCTAAATGATTTTATTGCATCTAAAACTAAAAATAAATATAACAATGGGGTTGGATTTAGGGGAATAGACTAGTCTCCCACAAGGTGATGAACCAAGGTTCCAATTTTGATTAAGAGAGATATTCATGTTTAATGTCTTATCATGTCTCAAACCGCCCTAATGGAGGAGATCCCTATGGAAGAAAAATAATTTGTTTTCTTATGTATGATAGTAACAATTAAAAATCCAAGATACAAAACTTAAGAGAAAAAGACACTTACCTTTTCTTTTGATTAGGAATTTTAAAATTTTAAAAAATTTAAAATGTTTGAAATTTGAATTAATTTGATTTTAATCTCTTTCATTTTTTAAATTATTTTTAGATAAAGTAATTTAAATGCTTTGGATTTCAATTTTTTTTTAGATAGAGTAATTTAATTTTCATTTAAAATATTTAAGAACTTAAAAATTTTAATATTAAATTTTCCAAAAATAAACATTCATTACTAAAAAATAAAAGACTTTTTAAATCACAATTAAAAAAGACAGTTATAACCTGAATTGTGACATTAATCGATGTAAAAAGTGATTTTTATCAAAGGAATATATGATATTTTTTATCACAAATTATAATATATATATATATATATATAATTAATTACATAATGACACCAACCAACGCCACAAAATATACAATATTTGGAACACAATAAATATGGTCGGTTACATAATTCAAAGAATTATAAAATGAAAATCTTGATACAAAGAAACAAATTGAAAATGACAACATATTAAATACATATTGGAGAATCAGTACGCATCGAAAAGCATGATTTTCTTTAATTACATACAGCGCTGTCATTAATCTACTTCCAAATTTTCTACTGCTAAGAGTAGTAGATCGTAGAGCTATTAATCCACAAAGACAAATTCTAGATTCATGTTCGGGAAAGTGTTAGATCACAACTGATGACTGATACCATCTTCAAGGATATCGTAATAGAAAACTCCAAATTAAATTAAGTACGTGCTAAATATGTTGAATAGTAATAAATTAAAATACATTGAAGTTTCATATACCTCAAACTTTGAAGATGATAACAGTTCGTAAAGTCTTTGAAGATGAAATACTCATTTGCATCAAGGAATTAATATAAGTTTTTTGGCCATGTGTATAGTAAATAGAAAATCTGAATTGAAGAATAGTGAACATGATAGGAACTATATCATCTTACATAACTATAAAATACATGAGCTAACAAGATAAGAATTGCAAACTGGAAGCATGCATAAGACCATATGAAACTCCTGCTCACTGCCACCACTACAACATCACTCATGTTAATAAAAAATTGATAACCCAGTATCATGTAGCCTACAGCATAGGATTAAAGCAACTGCCCAGCCAGATATGCACACAAGTTGCAGAGCAGCAAACAACATGGACAGTAGTAACTCAACAACCAAAAGGGATTTCAATTTTAAATAAAGACTGCATATTCTGAGCAAAATAATAAGCTAAGCATTTGATCCAATGGCATAAGCAAGGCAACTGTAAAATTGTAAAACGTTGGATTTTTTAAATCGGTTTCTTTAAAACTGATGTAAAAGGGTGAAGTTCAACGATGTTTTTTACATCGGTTTCCAGCTAACCGATTTTAAACAATTAAGAAACAAAGTTAAATCTTTTAATAATTAAAGAATCAAATTAAATATTAAAATATAATTAAAGGAACCATGGTATAATGCAATTAAGCCTAAAAAAAATCTGATAACTAAGCAGTCTAATTTCAACAATAAACTGAATGAGTGACCTCTTTTAACTTGCATTTATTTCAAGGAATTAAAACAGAATAATTATATATTACGAATGTATTTTTATTTCTTAATTCAAACAAATATTAAATAATATGAACAATGTTGTGATAATAAAAAAAAAATATACGTTAATGAATTATTGTCTTGAAAAAGAAAAACTCATATTCTGATATTCTCGCATAATATATTTAAATTTCTTTTTTCCTTACAAAATGAAAAGGCGTCACTGTCCGAAACGCCCTTACACAGAAACACAAACTTTGACGTTCATCTACTGTAACGGAAAACGTAGCCGTTCCATCAAACACCGCAAATCCCTGTCGGAGCTTCCACCCTCTCTGACGGCGTCAAGCGCGGCCGTCTTCAGTTGCAACGCCCGCCTCACTTCCGCGCCGTTTCCACTCACCGACTCAGCCAGAACTCGACTCAACACGTCCGAGTCAGGAACGGTGTTCTCCCCCTCGCACACCTTCTTTGCCACCTTCAGTTCATCCACGAGCAACGTGGCGTCCGTGTATTGGTCCGCTGTCATAGGCCACGCAAGCATCGGCACCCCCGCCACCACCGATTCCATCACCGAGTTCCACCCGCAGTGAGTCAAGAACGCGCCCACCGCACGGTGCCGAAGAATCACCACCTGCGGGGCCCACCCCCTAATCACAAGCCCTCTCTCGTTTCGATCAGTCTCTTGGTTCCCGTTGACCGCTTCTTTGGTTGACCATATAAAGTGGACCCCACTCTTGGCCAACGCTGTTTGAATCGCCTCCGTTTGATCCTTGGACAGAATAGCCATGCTCCCGAAACAAACATACACCACTTTTAAATCTTCCTTTTCATCCAACCAAGAAACGACGTCGTTCACGGACACCGAACTCGACCCTCCTCGCTCCTCTTTCGCGTCCTCAGGGAGCAACGGTCCAACCGCCCACACACGATCGTGCCCCAATTCCTTTCTCAGAAACTCAAAATAAGGCTTCTCCAACTCCGCGAATGAATTCAGAACAAGTCCCCAGCTAGCAATGTTTCCGAGAAACCAATCCCTCAACTTCTCCGAATCCAAATCTCCCTCCAGGTAGCTGCGGAACAACGGAGACACTTGCCACCAGGGGTATTCCGGGGAATCAGGAAGCCTGTGAAACGAAACGACCTCGTTTTGGTCTTGTTCGTTTTCGCGTTTTGGAGTTTCCTTCCAGAGAAAGCACATGGTGGAGTACGCAAAGGCGCCGGAGGGGGAGAAGACGAGTCTTTGAATTCCGAGCTCGGAAGCGAGGGGTTGGGTCCATCCGCAGAACATGTCGGAGATGATGAAGCGTGGAGGGGAAGGGTGGGAGCGGAACCAGTTCGTGAGAGGTTGGTGGAGGTTGGAGAGAGAGAGCATGATGGGGCGAATGGAGAGGGGCATGTCTTTGGCGTTTTCGATGCCGGGAGGGAGAGAAGGGTGAGAGGGGAAGGGGAGGATTAGGGTTTGAATCGAAGGGTGGGAGGAGAGGAGAGTGGAAACGAGGGGTTTGTTTTTTGGGGTGGTGAGGATAGTAATGGTGAGGGTGGGGTTGGAAGTTATGAGGTTGTGGGTTAGGTCGAGGAGGGGGATCATGTGGCCCTGCGCTGGGAATGGAATCACCAGCACGTGTGGCCGCGCGGCGTCGTTGCAGCATAGAACCGTCTTCATGTGCGGCGTGGTAAGATAGGAAGAGGAATTCAAGGAAAAACAGGAGTTGGCTACTCGGTCGTGTTGGGTACAGTGTTTATTGTGACCCACTGACCCCACACACACATGTCATATATTATACACATATATTAATTCTCATTAGCTTATGTTTTGGAAATTGGAACGACGTTAACATGTGATACCCGCTAGGCCCACTAATGTCTCTATAAGACCATGTTAGCACGTGATATTTCTAAAAAAAATTAAGATATGTAAAATAAATGTTATTTATCTCTTTTTAAAATGAATGCCGAAGATAAAAAAAATAATAGAGATTTCAAATTTTGGAAAGATGAATGTTAAAAGAAAAATATTTTATAGACAAAACAAAAATTTGCCCATTTCACGAGGATCAAAACATGTGATTTCAAATTTTAAAGGAATACAAATATATTGAAGTTTAAACTATAGATTGTGATTCCATTAATCATGAAAATTACAAATAGTTTTAAAAATAAATTATGCTCTAGGATAAATATCAACTTTATTATACACAAATACATGACACACAACTTAAACATAGGATGACTGCCTTAAAGATTATAAGTCGGCTACAAAGTTCAAACAACTACTTCAAGTAAAATAAGATTACCAATGCAAATACTTGTAATAAGTCATGTGTTTGATAAGGCCACGAGATTAAATACTATAAATAGGCATTTTGTAATCACATAGCACGGTGATACAACAAAACTTAATAACATTAGACTTCAAAGATTTCTTTTTAATTCTCTCTAATTCTTTCATTCTACTCCACGCTACATGACACAAATCATGTTTCGTGTCTTACACCATAACGATGGTGTCGTCTGTGGGAATCATTGATTCTCTAGGATGAAATGATATTTAGTTCATGGATCTTTGTTATGGTGAGCACACAAAGAAGTAAAGCTTCAGCAGTAGCAACCCATTCTTTGCCTATGGCGAAAGCCATGGCCTCTCCAAGGATGGAGGAAAATGTAGCATTCTTGAGTAAGCAACTAACTGAGCTTGTAGAGATGCTTAAACAACAGAAAACAATGCTTGAAGAACATCAAAAATTGATTACAGATCTGGGAACAAAAAAGGATGATGCACAAAACGAACATTCAAAAACACTGGAAGGCAAGGGGGATTCACTGGCAAAGAAAAAGTGCACAGAAAACAAATTTAACAAATTCAATTCCCATTTTCTATTGAAGTCCAGAATGAGAGAATCTCTGACCACTATCATCACGAGTAACTTGTGTTCACAAAAGTTTTTTAAAAATATGTTTTTACGAGGACTTTGTCATGTTATTAATAAAGATAGTTGCAATTTGGGGTAAAGGGTGTCATAGAATGGGTCCAATGATGGACTTTTCTCCAGTAATCAAAATAGTCCCACAATCCAAGTCTTGATCTACACATCAAAGGTTTTAATCTTGTTTACCTAAAACCAAATCCTTGCACAATCTTATTTCAAATCTATGATTTGAATTTGTTTCCATACAATCAAAATTCCCCCAAGCTAGGATCACATTAACTATGAAAATTGATCAGAAAGTAGAGGATTACATACTTGAATTCTACTTCAATCACTCAACAATTGTGAATTTTAACTCATATGGATAATGAAGGATCCAAATAGAACCTCGAGAGAAAGTAAAATTAGGGTAAGAGAAAGAGAGAGAGAGAGAGAAAAGAGAGATTCTATTTTTGAAATTCACAAATGAACCAAAAGTTTGTACAAAGGATGTTACAAGCTCTTATAGAGTTGAGATTACATTATTTTTTTTATGCCTTGGAGGATTTTTGTTGTAGAAAAACATAATTCGCTATAGTGTAACTATAGTTATACACTAAGGACTTATGCACTTGATCTTCATGCTTCTGAACCTTGTTTGTTGGGGCAAAATGTTGACTCACTCTGGCGAGTTTCTGTTAACTCCAAGGTCTTCAACTTTACAAATTCATAATGGTGAGGTGTAGCTTGGCTGTGGAAAATCATAGGGTGACAAAACGGGTCAACCCGCCTCACCTCGCCGTTGACCCGCCAAAATTGAGTTGGTCAACCTTGCCCCGCATAAGAAAAATGGGTTGGAAATTCAAGTCTACCCCATATATGCTCGAGTTGGTAGGTTAACTCGTTAGCCTGCCAAAGACAAAAAATTAAGAGAGAAATAAAATAATAAATACATTTTAATTAATTTTATCTTTTATAAATATTAAATAATAAATACTTACTAAAAATTCAATGTATTACATTAGATTTTGAATAAAAAATTATTTAGACAAAAAATAAATTAAATAAAAAATAATAATATATGTATAAAGTATCAAAATAAATGTTAAATTTATTTCCCTCAACCCGTTTTTTGGTAGATCAAAATAGGACGGGTTAAAGTGTGTTGACAGGTTGGAAACATCAACTTGGTCCACTAAAAAATAAGTGGGTTGACCTATTGGGTTGGACCCGTTTGTCACCCCTAAAATATTTACCTTTTTCGATTGATCAAGAGTTTTGTTTTGCAGTGATAAATGTAATTCTTAAGGGTTTCTTAGATTAACAATTATAGAAAATCAACAGGATCTTGAAACCTATGATTTTTGCGAATAATAGATAAATAATGCGTACCTTTTTTCATAGTGAGACTTCTCTCCGGTGCGCTTAATTCCTTGGAAGAGAAGAGACAAAATTTCCCTCCCTTGATTATTCTTTTTGCCTCTCTACGTTTGTGATGACTAGAGATTAGAGAGAACACTTTTTTGTCAGGAAGGGGACCTTGTTTCACGTTAGTAGGTATTAACCCCTTTTATAACCACCACACCATCAAATAGCAGTTATCTCTAGAAATTTCTCCTACTTAACCCATTTACAATTTAGTCATTGATTATTAATTATTTATTTATTAGTCCCTACATAAGTCACATGCCTCTCATATGAGACATTAATTATAACATTCTCCCACTTGACTTATGTGACATTACTAAACATTATAGACTAAATAAATAAATAGATTAAACTAACATAATATGCATTAAAATAACTAAATCATTCTATACATTGAGCACATCATAATTTTATGATTAAAAATAGGAACCAATTCCAGTCATAGCGATTCCAAATCACTTAATCGACATAGTCCTTTCCATGTACTTCAAATTAGTGTTCTCCTTAATATGACCATTAGTTAGGAGTATATAATTGGTCCAACGTAATGTCTTCATTCAAGACAAAACCTGTTAACATTACTCTAATACAAATATGCATGCAAACACAGAGAACAGGTAATCAGAAACATATCATAAATGAGCTCAGAGTGTCACTAAAATGCATAAAGTAAATTACACTTTATGATCATCAATAACAATAATGTTCATACTTTCAACATGTTCTATAAATGTCTTGAGCGATAATCCCTTTGTCAAAGGGCCAACTATCATAAGGTATGTATTAATATGTTCTATTGACACTCTTTGTTTCTAAACTTCTTCCTTCGCGACAAAGTACTTAAATTCCTTATACTTAGCACCCTTAAAGTACTTGTCATTCTTAGAAAAATATTGTTGTCGAGTTATCATGATACATTTTCAACGGCCTAGCCATACTGTCGAAAATTCCAAGCCCTGAAATAAAGTTATGCAGCCAATTAGCCTGAATTATAGCCTAAAAACATGCTACAAATTAAGTTTCCATGGTAAATGCAACAACAACTGATGCATGCGGAATTGCTTCCATTTGTTTTCATTCCAGATCATTTTCAAGACATTGTTCGAGACTAAATTTGACTACTTTCTGAATTGGAACAAGTGATGCTGAGCAATTTTCCATTATGAATTTCTCTAGTACATTATTGATATATGCTTTATTAGACAAGCCTAACAGTCCTTGTGATCTATTTCGGAATATTTCTATCCCTATCACATAGCTTGCCCCACCCATATCTTTCATTTCAAAGTTGCTAGAGAGAAACTTCTTAGTTTCATGAAGAAGACCAATATCATTAATTGCAAGCAAGATATCAACAACCTACAAAATTATAAAAATAACCTTACTCTCACTAATCTTTAGATATATACACCGATTAACTGTATTTTCCTTAAATACAAAGGAAACAATGGTATCATTAAACTTCAAATATCATTGGCGGGAAGCTTGCTTAAGATCGTATATTGATTTCTTTAATTTGTACACCATGTGTTCCTTTCCTACTGAGAACCCCATTGGTTAGTCCATATAAACATTCTCCTCTAAATTTCCATAAAGAAAGATAGTTTTTACATCCATCTGATGTAGCTCTAAATCATAATGGGCTACTGATGCCATGATAATCTTGAAAGAATCCTTTCATGAGATTGGTGAAAACGTCTCTTTATAATCAATGTCATCTTTCTGAGTAAATCCCTTAGCAACAAGTCTAGTCTCATAACGTTCAAGGTTGTCATGAAAGTCACGTTTAGTCTTGAAGACCCACTTACAACCCTTTGGCAATTCTACAAGGTCCCAAACATAATTATATTTCATGGAATTTATCTCTTCTTTCATGGCATTTAACAACTTCTCAAAATTATCACAACTTACAGCTTGTGAAAATGAAACTGGATAATTATCATTAATGCTTAAGCCTGTTTCTGTTTCACATAAGTATATCACATAGTCATTTGAAATAGTTGGTCTCCTTTCTCTTTGAAACCTCCTTAATGTTACCTCTTGTGATTCTTCCACAATAGATTCATTATGTATCGTGGACTCATTATTGTGTTGCTCTTCTTCATTATTGTTTTGAACAACAACTAAAGGAGCAATCACCCTATTGCTAGAGGCACAAGGTAAAGGGATTTGCACTCTAACTTCTTTAATTTTCACATCTCATGGAACTGTACTCCCATTGATTTCACCATTTTCAACGAATCATGCATTTCCAGTTTCAACAATTCTCATACTATGATTAGGACAATAAAACATATACCATTTTGACTTTTTTGGATAACCAATGAAATATCTACTAATTGTTCTTGCATACAATTTTCTTTCTTGTGGATTATAAATCCTTATTTCTGCCTAGCAATCCCAAACATGCAGGTGCCTTATATTAGGTGTCCTATTCGTCCACAGTTCAAAATGTGTCTTTGGAACTGCCTTACTAAGAACCCTATTCAACAAATAGATGACAGTTTTCAAGGAATACATCCACAAAGATACGGGTAAAGTTGAATTGTTTAGCATACTCCTAACCATATCCATTAAAGTTCTATTATGCCTTTCTGATATATCATTTTGTTGTGGTGTACCAGGCATTGTGTATTGCACACAAATGCCACGTTTCTGAAGGAATTTAGCAAATGGACCTAGACGTTGCCCAATTTCATCATATCTTCTGTTATACTCACTACCTCTATCAGACCTAACAAATTTTACCTTTCTGTCTAATTGTCTTTCTACTTCATTCAAGTAAATTTCTAAGACATTCACTGCTTGAGATTTCTCATGCAATAAGTAAACATAACCTAACATGAATAGTCATCAATAAAGGTGATAATATATCTTTCCTTTCCGAAAGAATTAACATCAAAAGGTCCACAAATATTAGTATGCACAATTTCAAAAAGTTAAGTGCTTCTTGTAGCTCCTTTCTTTATATGTTTTGTTTGTTTTTCCTTAATACTATCTACACAAATATTTAGATCCGTAAAATCTAGATCAGGAAGAATTTCATTCTTTATTAATCTTTCCATCATTTCTCTAGAAATGAGACCTAAAATTTTATGCTACAAGAAAACAGATCGTTCATTCACTAAACTATGTTTAATGGCAACATTATGATGTAGAGTTAAAACAGTTTTAGCATACAAACCATCTAATTTCAATTTATATAAACCATCACAAAGAAAACCAGTACAAATGAGATGATTATGCTTAAATAAACTAAAATATCCATTACCAAAATTAAAAGAGTATCAAGTAACATCAAGTTTAGATAATGAAACTAAATTCCTAGATAAACTAGGTACATAAAAAGTTTCCAACAAATTTGAATGATGTCTGTGTCAAGTTTTAAACAATAAGTCCTGACTACTTTCACTCGAGCTTTCACTCTATCCCCCATGAAGACGAGTTTCTCGTTTGGGCTTATGGTTTGGATGGTAAGAAATCCTTGCGTAGTATTTGTCAGACCCTAATTCTGTCCAGGTTCAAAAGAAAAAAAAGCATTAAGAAAAAAAAGGAAAAAAGAAAACATAAATAATAATAATAATAATAATAATAATAATAATAATAATAATAATAATAATAAAGAGAAGAAAAGAAAAAATTAATGAGCAAAAAAGAAAACAAAGAAAAAGAACGTGAAAAGAAAAGAAAAAGAAAAAAGAAAAAAAAGAAAAGAAAAAAGATCGTGAAAAATAGAAGAAATGAAAAGGAAAAAAGAAACATATAAAATATTAAAAAAAACAAAATAATAATAATAAAAGAAAAAAAATACATTTTTGTGGCCTATTGGGCTCCCAAAGAGTCCATTAGGTCAAGAAAATCACAACATAAAAGCCAAAAAAGGAAGGTTTCGGAAAGGGAATGCACAAAGGGGGCATGAATCCTAAGAAGAGAAAATGGACCAACCTGACAGTGCCATTTGGCATTTCTGTCAGAAAAGGGAAAATGGTCCAAAGGTAACCCCTCATTCCCTCTTTTTCTCACCGTTCTCTCTTCTCCTTTCCTCTCCTCTTTCTCTCTTCTCTTATTCTTTCTTCCTTATTTCTTTTTTTTTTTCTCTTTCGTGATGTTGCTTTGTTCCATGCTATCTCACCGGTGGGCATGGCTGCCGACGAGTTTCTTGTAGATTGAATTGCATTTTTTTTTTGCATTTGTTGTTGCGTTTTGGTTTAGTTTCTGTTTGCATGTTCCGCAGTCATCTATGATTCTCCTTTCTTCTTATTTTGGTTGTGTCACCAAGCCTTCGACAGTGCCTTTGCCGCCGTCATGTTGCCACCACCCCTATGACGGTCTCGCATCGTCGGCTAGTGGCATTGAAGGAAGGCGTACCACCCTTTGTGGTGGTTCCCCAAGTCTGGTGCCATTTTGGGATTTAGGTCATCTAGGGTTGTTTCAACCCTGATACCTAAATGCGGGTTGGGTCGGGTCGCCTTGACTCAATTCCAACCCAACCCTAAAAAAAATAAAACAAAAACACAAAAAAAAAAACAACCATTGTTGTCTACACCACCTTTTTGATACATGCACTTTTTTTCATTTTGGGCCTAGCTCATTTTTTCAAAGTCTATAATATGACAGAAAGGCTATTCACACCATGTTTTTCATACATTCACTTTTTTCTTTTAGGCCTAGCCCATGTTTGTAAAGTCTGGAATAAAATAAACTTTACTATTCACACCCTTTTTTCTTTTTGGGCCTAGCCTGTTTTTTGTTTGTCTGAAACAAAATAAAACTGATAGTTGCACCCCCTTCTTTATATGTGCATCCCTACCACTTAGGATGGTGATTAGGCCTGTCATGTCAATGCTGTTAGTGTTGACTAAGTCCAAGTCAACCCTTTGATTTTGAAATAAAAAAATAAAAAAGAAGCAAACAAATAATAATTATACATATTGGTAAATAACTTTTTATTTTATTGTATTTCTTTATTGTCTCTATCGTTTATTCTTCAATGTGATTTTATTTATATCATTATCTTGTTAGTTAGTTTAATTAATATACTGTAAACATCTCGATATTGATCTTATTTTTCCCATGTTTCAATCTTGCATCCTTAATTATTAAGTGTACTCCTCATTTTTATTCTATCACCTTCCATTTCCATTCTATTTATCTGATTTTGTAGCACTATGTCAAATATTTATTTATTTTTTGCAAATCCGCATTAACATTATTTAGTACTCATTTACGTTCCGTGCACTCCAAGATGGGTCTCCAACTTGCTTGGTGGTGTTTCAATAACGTGTGAGTAAATTTTGTGAATGACATGCTGGGTCTCCAACTTGCTTGAGTTCACAAATTTTACCACAACTAAAATCTTTTAAAAAAATGGTAACATTCTCAAATAAATAATCCCTTAATGTTACATGCACTTCATGTTGGGTCTCCAACTTGCTTGGTAGTATTTCAATAGTGTGAGTAAATTTTGTGAATGTCATGTTGGGTTTTCGACTTGCTTGACTTCACAAAGTTTACCACAAAACCAAAAATTTTTCAAAAAAAAATAATAACAATAAAATAAAATCAACCCAACCCCCAAACTCTTTTTCTACAAAGAACTACGTAAGTCTGATTTCCTCATTGCACATGAGGATACGTAGCAACGAAGACAAATCCTTTGTTGACCCAAAAAAAATCTAAAAAAAAAATAAAATCTCTTTTGTTTCTAAAAATAAAAATTTGATTTCCCTTTCTAAATAAAAAAATAATATAATAAAATATAATTCATGTTTTCAAGGGAAGATAAATAATTAAAAGTCGTTTTATTTTTTAACACACTTGATTAAAGGTTGTCGTTTTCATGGCGAGCGTGTGGAGTGCTAAAACCTTCCCCGCACGTAAACGACTTCCAAATCCTTTTTCTCAAACCGTAGACCATTCCTTATCTTTTTTTTTTCCGTCGTTTTTCTTAAATAAACGTTGGTGGAGACTCCCCAACTTTTTTCATTTTTTTGGAAAACAATTAATTTATTTAGATAATCTAAATATTTTATTTTCGACATCCCGTCATGGCCCACATTGCAACAGTATTAGAAACATGAGTCGTACATCCAAAATCAACCCACCATGTATTATGGAGAACTTCATTAAGTTTGATTCAAAACATACAAGAGCATTAAACTTACCTTTCTTTTTGAACCAAGACTTACACTTTAGACAATCCTTCTGAAAGTCTCCAGATTTCTCACATAATTGGCAATTATTGCCCTTTGATACCTTCTTCAAGATTTGCAAAGAGTCATCATTGATCTTTGTTAGACAAGTGGCCTCAGATATCTTAAGAAGGAGGGGGGAGGGTTGAATTAAGATATCACAAACTTTTTCCTAATTAAAAAGTTCTATTTTGATTATAGCCCAAATCCCAAGATTCCTTTCAAAATGAATTCCTAAATAATTTTGCAAATTAAACTTACTGAATAGAAGCAATAAGCAATAATAAATAAAAGAGTTTAAGGGAAGAGAAAAATGCAAACTCAAATTTATACTGGTTCGACCACACCCTTGTGCCTATGTCCAGTACCCAAGCAACCCGCTTGAGAGTTCCACTATCTTGCAAAAGCCCTTTACAAGTTCTGAACCACACAAAGACAACCCTTCCTTTGTGTTTAGAGTGTTGTACAGCAAGAGACCCTCGGTCTCTTAATCCCTTTTCAGAAATAAGATGAAGAGAAGAAGAAATCTCTCTTGAAAGAGATAGATTGAACAATGGAGCACTCAAAATAATTCCTTATTGAATTGCAAGTGTATTGGCCAAGGAATTTTTAAGAGGATAAGATAATTTTTCTTTTGAGAAGATAAGACTTTTTTGTTCTGAAAAACTCTAAGCAAATTCGTGTTCCAAGTCACATATAAATAGACCTTTGATGGCCATTAAAAAGTCATTTGAACAGATGTGACTCTTGGAAATTAATTTCTGAAATTCTCCTCTGGCAATCGATTACAAGATTTCTGTAATCGATTACAAGCTTTAAAATTTGAATCAAAACGTTCAATAACTGCTGGTAATCGATTACCATCCATGTGTAATCGATTACACATTATAAGATTTGAATTCAAATTTCTAATGACTATTGTAAATATTTTCAGCTGTTGGTAATCGATTACAATCCTCATGTAATCGATTACATGCCTTCAAAAATTATTCAAAATTATTTTTAAAACGTTTCAGGAAGTGCTTTGGCCACTGGTAATCGATTACATCCTTTGGTAATCGATTACCAGAGAGTAAATCTCTTGTAAAAACATTTTAGCTTAAATTCATTGGTCAAACCTCTTGCTGTTTCTACTTGGAATTCCCTTCCTAAATCACTAGAGATTTTCTTGATGATGTATCTTGAATTTCTTGGATTTTTGCCTTGAATTAAACTTGAGAAGTGCATGATCACATGGCATCATCAAAACATCAAAGTCAAAGTCTTTGCTTCTACAATCTCCCATTTTTTGATGATGACAATTTAATTCCTGAAATCAAGATACACGATAGAATATACGCAAGATATAACGTTCACTCATTCCATACTCCCCCTATGTTTTGGAATTAATGATCTCTTGATTTCTAAGCTTCTAAACCCCGTTTCTCTCCCCCTTTGGCAACATCAAAAAGCCAAAGTACGTGGCAAGCAACACAATGCGAAAGAATAATAATCAAATATAACTAAAGTTCACATAATCATTCATAAGTCAAAACCAAATAGAATCCAGTAATAGAATACTAAGTGCCAAATACCGAAATATAACTAAAGTTCAGAGAATGATAACTTAAAAGCATAGCCAAATACACGACTTTAAAATAAAAGATAATAATAATCTAAAACTAGGAAGGTGGTGGAAGGTCGACGAAGATAACTCACATCCTCTTCAAGCTGAGTGATGCGGGTATCCATTCCTTCAAAGCGAGCATTAATGGCATCTATGCGACCATCCAAGGAATCAAATCGTTCACCAACATAGGTTCGAAGGCCTCATAATTCCGATAGAACTTCATTCATAAGGGCTGAGGAATCATCTCGTTGAGGTGGAGGAGAGGGAGTACGCTCGTCTTGTGGAGGTTGTGCATCCTTCTTCAGCCATTGCCCATCTATGTCCTTACGGTAGCCAAAGGAGGTTACCGCACCAACACCAATAACAAAGGAACGTTTGACTAGCACAAAAGGCTCATAATCCAAAGGAATTTCAAAATTTCGAAGAAATAAAGTCACAAGCTGAGGGTAAGGGAGAGGTGCACCAGACCACAATGCCTTATGCATGCAGTAACGAACCAAATGGGCCCATTCGATTGGACGACCAGTCAAGAAAGCACACATTAGAATCAAGTCCTCCTCAGAAGCTTGAGAAGGATTAGAAGAATGAGGCATCAAAATTCTAACAATGATATAATGCATGATGCGACAATCAAATGTCAATGACCCGGCAAGCAGTCTACCGGTCATATCTGCCTGGTCAATGCAGACCATGCGGCGGGCATCATGACTAGAGTAATCAAACTTCTAGTCATCAACAAGGGTACCCTCAAAAGGTGCACCTTGAGTGTGTAATTGTGTCAAAGAAAAGAAAAGAGACTCATCAATAATCATGGGTATACGATGCACCTCAAAAATTAAAGTTCCATCCTGAATTTTCAAATTTGAGTAAAAGACTCGTACTAACTCAGGATAATATTGTAATTTTAATGACATAAAAGGAATCAGACTTGTCTTTTGAAACACTTGATAGCAATCAAATGTTTTCCCATCAAAAAATTCAAGGTCAAGATATTTGGGATCAAGAATTTGACGAGATTGAAAGAGAGAGGAATATCGGATATGTTGTTCATCTGATGAAAACAGTGTAGAAGATGATAAGGATGGTGGATTTGGTGCCGGGGATGCTCCGTTGGCTCCGGACCATGACGTTCGATGTGCCGCAGCGGATGAGGATGAACCCTTGCACTTCTTGGATGATTCTACCATTTGGTGAAGTTACTGAAGATTTTGATCGGTTAGAATGAAAGAGAATCGAAAATGATGAAGAATGGGCTTTGTGGGAGGTGATTTGGTTGAGAAACGAGTGAGATATGAGGATTTGAAGTTTTGGGAGAAAGAGGTACGTCGAGGGGAGGTGTGGCTGCGTAGCGCTGTTGGTTTACATTAGCTTTTATAGAGAGGACCATTGGTAATCGATTACAGGATACTGTAATTGATTACAAGGCTAATGTTCTACTGTAATCGATTACACATAGTGGTAATCAATTACCATGCCATTTGTTCATGTGTAATCAATTACACAGGTTGGTAATCGATTACCAGAACACTATAGGAGCCTTTTCTCTTAAAAAAATTCCTAAGTCCAAGTCTAAAATCATCATCAAACTTTATCAATCAATCATACTAACAAGAATTTCTAGTAGTCAAGCAAAATCAAGCACAATAACATACTTAATCAACCAACATAATCAATCAATCATTAAGCATAAATGTTTCAATCAATCAATCAATCCTTATTTATCCAAATCACTAACATCTAAGAGGCCTAATTCTCTTCTAATGGCAAAGAATGTTTCTTTGGGGAGAGGTTTTGTAAAGATATCAGCAAGCTGATTCTTTGTATCAACAAATTCTAGCACACAATCTCCCTTTAGAACACGATCTCTTAGAAAATGGTGCCTAATTTCTATATGCTTGGTTCTAGAATGTCGAACTGGATTTTTGGAAAGATTGATTGCACTTGTATTATCACACCTAATAGGTATATGGTCAAGAAAGATTCCATAATCAGAGAGTTGTTGCTTCATCCATAAAATCTATGCACAACAACTGTCGACAAAAATATATTCCGCTTCTGCAGTGGATAAAGCAACATTGTTTTGTTTCTTACTATGCCAAGAGACTAGAGAGATCCAATGAATTGACAAGTTCCACTTGTGCTTTTTCTATCTATTTTAGAACCGGCAAAGTCTGAATCAGAGTATCCTATTAAGGTGCATATGGAATTCCTAGGATACCATAAACCTATATTCATAGTGCCTAACAAATATCTTATGATTCTTTTAACGACACTAAGATGTGATTGTTTGGGTAGTTTTCAGGTTTCTCAACTAACTCCCAAACATTATTCCTTTCAAATTGGTTTAGTTCTTCCTGCATAGCTATTATCCAATTTTCATCTATTATGGCTTCATTTAAATTTTTGGGTTCAATCATAGATAGAAAAGCCATGTTATAACATAAATCTTTGAGAGAATGTCTAGTTGTTACCCATTTTGAGATATCACCAATAATGTTGTCAAGGGGATGATCTCTTGAAGCTTTCCACTCTCTTGGAAGATCATTATTTGCTTTGACTTCTACTGGAGGATCTTCATTGCTTCCTTCTCCTTTTCCTTTAGAATCTTTTCCATGAATATGCATTTGTTCTAAAGATTCTACAATATCATCTAAAATATCCTTTCTTGGAGAAATAACATTAGACTCATCAAAGGAAACATGAATTGATTCTTCAATTGTCATTGTTCTCTTATTATATATTCTATAGGCTTTACTATGCAAAGAATATCCAAGGAAAATTCCTTCATCTGACTTAGCATCAAACTTTCCTAAGTTTTCTTTTTCATTGTTTAATACAAAACATTTACAACAAAAAAACATGAAGATGTGAGATGTTTGGTTTTCTACCATTGAACAATTCATATGGGTTTTCTTTAAAATGAGTCTTATTAAAGCCCTATTCATGATACAACATGCAGTATTAACGGCTTCAGCCCAAAAATGTTTTGGAAGAAGAGTATCATTTAATAAGGTTCTAGCAATTTCTTCCAAAGACCTATTTTTCCTTTCAATAACTCCATTTTGTTGAGGAGTTCTAGGTGCAGAAAAGTTATGTTCAATGTCATGCTTTTCACAAAATAAATCAAATTCTTTATTTTCAAACTCACCCCCATGATCACTCCTAATAGATATCATTTTGAGATTTTTCTTATTTTGAATAACTTTTGCAAGTTTCTTAAATGCTTGAAATGCATCATTCTTATGAGTGATAAATAGTGTCCAAGTATATCTAGAATAATCATCAACAATCACAAGTGCATAATAGCTTCCACCAAAACTCATAATTCTAGAAGGACCAAACAAATCCATATGTAACAATTGTAATGGTTAAGTAGTTGAAACAATGTTTTTGGATTTGAATGAAACTCTAGTTTGTTTTCCCTTTTGACATGCATCACACAGTCTATCTTTTTCAAATTTCAATTTAGGCAAACCAACAACTAAATCTTTTGAAATTAATTTATTTAAGTGTTCCATGTTTATGTGAGCAATACGTTTATGTCATAGCCATGGATCATCATCTTTGCTAAGAAAACATTTATTATTATCTAGTTTTTGGCTTAAGTCTATCATATAAACATTGTTGACTCTATACCCTATATGCTTTATATTAGTATCATGTTTATGTTCAATGAGACATTTTTTAGAATCAAATGATACTAGATAACCTTTATCACATAATTGACTAACACTAAGCAAGTTGTGCTTAAGGCCTTCAACAAGTAGAACATTTTCAATGGAGTTTGAAGAATTCGTACCTATTTTTCTGACTCCAAGAATTCTACCTTTGTTGTTGTCACCATAAGTTACATGCCCACTTTTCTTGGGAGAGATATGTGTGAACTTTGATGAATCTCCCGTCATATGTTTTGAACAACCGCTATCTATGTATCATTTCTTATTCAAAGATACCTACATGATCAAGTTTGTGACTTAGGTACCCAAACTTTATTAGGTCCTTGTGTGTTAGTGTTAACTAAAGATCCTTTTCGGACCCATATCATTTTGATATTGTTGCAATTTTTCTTAAAATAACATGTAGATGTGTCATGCCCTTTTCTTCCACAATAAAAACAAGTGATGAAAGGAGAATTATATTTTTGTGTGGAGGCAAAGAAATTTTTGTAAAATTTTTGTTGTTTTTTAGGTTAATATCCTATTCCTGCCTTATCAAAGACACATCTTTGATTTCCTAATATGACATCTAGGTTATTTTTACCAATAGAAAATTTAGCAAGTGATTTTTTCAAATCTTTAATTTCTTTTTCATACTTACTACAACATTTACATGAATCAGATATTACTTTTTCATCAGGAATAGTAGAGACATAAACTTTATCATTTGATTTAGAAATTGAAATTTCAGTTTTAAGATGATCTAATTCTTTATTTAATTTTAAAATTTCATTTTCTAAATCTGAAATTGTTTTCTTAGAAGATGAAACTAACTTTGCAAGTTTAATTGATTCTCTATGCAAATCAGCAAATGCATCTTGTAATTCATCAAAAGAAATGGATAGGTTGTTATTTGAAGATGTTACCTCTTCATCGCTTTCATAAGCCATTAGACATAGGTTTATTTCTTCATTTTCTGAATCCTCAGATAATTCCATATCATTGTCATCCCATGTGATGTAGGCCTTCTTCATCTTCTTTTCACTAAAATTTTTCTTTTCAGATTTCTCCATTCTTTTCTTGAAGATTGGGCAATCAACCCTCAGATGTCCAGGTTGATTGCACTCAAAGCATTATGGAGTAGAGGATGAATCTTCTGTCCTTCTTTTAGATTTAAAATTTGGTCTCCTTTGATTTCCTCTGATTTTCAGGAACTTGTTGAACCTTTTTACAAAAAGGCTAAGATCATCATCTTCATTCAAATCAATTAAGTCTTCTTTATCACTTTCTTCTTGGATTGAAGATGAAGCTTTAAGAGCAATTCCCTTCTTTTTCTTATCATTTTCTTCGTGTTGATTTAGTCTCAACAGTTCCATTTCGTGTTCTTGTAACTTTCCAAATAGTGTAGCAAGAGACATGTTAGATAAATCTCGTGATTTAGTAATGGTTGTTACCTTAGGTTGTCATTCTCTGCTTAAACATCTCAATACTTTATTCATGAGATCTTCATTTTGAATTTTTTTCCCTAAAGATGCAAGAGGATTTACTATGTGTGTGAACCTTTTTTGCATGTCTTGTATACTTTCATTTGCATTCATCCTAAATAGTTCATATTCATGAGTTAATGTGTTTATCCCAGATCTTTTAACATATGTTGTGCCTTCATGTGTTACTTGTAGGGTATCCCACATATCTTTTGCACTTTTACAGTTTGATACCCTAAAGTATTCATCCATTCCTAGGGCAGATGTAATTATGTTTTTGGCTTTTAAGTTATATTGTACTAGTCTTCTTTGTTCCTCACTCCAATCTTCCCTAGGCTTTTCTATTGTTGTATTTCCAGAAACCATGGTGGGAATATAAAGCCCTACTTCTATTGCATCCCAGACATTTAAATCTGTTGCCTCTATAAAAATTTGCATACAGGTTTTTCAGTAATCATAACCCACTCCATTAAAAATAGGAGGCCTATTTATTGAATTCCCTTCAGCAAATAAATAGTTTGATGAGACCATTATTCTTGAAGCTTTTAAACTTTATACAAGAATGAAGCTCTGATACCACTTGTTAGACAAGTGGCCTCAGATATCTTAAGAAGGGGGGTTGAATTAAGATATCACAAACTTTTTCCTAATTAAAAAGTTCTATTTTGATTTTAGCCCAAATCCCAAGATTCCTTTCAAAATGAATTCCTAAATAATTTTGCAAATTAAACTTATTGAATAGAAGCAATAAGCAATAATAAATAAAAGAGTTTAAGGGAAGAGAAAAATGAAAACTCAAATTTATACTGGTTCGGCCACACCCTTGTGCCTACGTCCAGCAACCCGCTTGAGAGTTCCACTATCTTGCAAAAGCCCTTTACAAGTTCTGAACCACACAAGGACAACCCTTCCTTTGTGTTTAGAGTGTTGTACAGCAAGAGACCCTCGGTCTCTTAATCCCTTTTCAAAAATAAGATGAAGAGAAGAAGAAATCTCTCTTGAAAGAGACAGATTGAACAATGGAGCACTCAAAATAATTCCTTATTGAATTGCAAGTGTATTGGCCAAGGAATTTTTAAGAGGATAAGATAATTTTGCTTTTGAGAGGATAAGACTTTTTTTCTGAAAAACTCTAAGCAAATTTGTGTTCCAAGTCACATATAAATAGACCTTTGATGACCATTAAAAAATCATTTGAACAGATGTGACTCTTGGAAATTATTTTATGAAATTCTCCTATGGTAATCGATTACAAGATTTGTGTAATCGATTATAGGCTTTAAAATTTGAATCAAAATGTTCAATAACTGCTGGTAATCGATTACAATCCTCATGTAATCGATTACATGCCTTCAAAAATTATTCAAAATTATTTTAAAAATGTTTCAGGAAGTGTTTTGGCCACTGGTAATCGATTACCAGAGAGTAAATCTCTTGTAAAAACATTTTAGCTTAAATTCATTGGTCAAACCTCTTGTTGTTTCAACTTGGAATTCCCTTCCTAAATCACTAGAGATTTTCTTGATGATGTATCTTGAATTTCTTGGATTTTTGTCTTGAATTAAACTTGAGAAGTGCATGATCACATGGCATCATCAAAACATCAAAGTAAAAGTCTTTGCTTCTACAATCTTTAATGACCCTTTGCCTTTATCATGCTTTCTAAAAAAAAAAAAATTCCAGCTCCTTGATTCCCTTAGTGACTTACATAATGGACTAAGTGACTTCCTTGATTCTTAAGCCTCGTTTCTTCCTGAACTAACATACTGTGCAATTCATTCATATGCCATTTATCTTTCATGATATTATAGCTCATTTGGAACAAACCATACTCAGACGGTAACGAGTTCAGAGTAAATTGAACAAGGAAGTTCTCATTCACAGTCATTCTCAAGGTCTTCTTAAGTCTTGCGACAATGTTTGTCATCTCAATAACATATTCATACATAGTACGTGAATAATCAAACTTCATGGTGGTCAGTATACTCATTAATGTCCCAATAAGAGACTTACCAGTTGTTTAAGAGAGCTTTCTCACTAAGCCCATAAACTCTTTAGTACTTTCGGTCTTAGGGAGAGTTGTCTTAATACTATTTGTAACCGTCAATCTCATGAACATTAGGCCAATTCTGTTAGATCTTTCCTAAGCTTTATAATGAGCTTTCTCTTCATTTCTACCAACATCAATGATAGTAGCAGATTTCTCTTCCAATATAGCAAGATCAAGATCCAAAACACCAAGATGAAGTTGGACTTGCTCATACCAGTTAGAGAAGTTAATCCCATTAAAAATTGACACAAATGATACATGAGAATTAAGTGAATTGGGAACAAGTATCGCATAATAAAATTCACATAACAACCAATGTATATAGATATTCTCCTTTGGGTGATACACCAACACACAACATACAAACATGATGATGCTGATAAAAATTTTAACATTATTTGACAATTGAATATACACCAATTAGTAGTACCTATTACCTTTGACCTTTAGGTATATAAATAAAACTAATGATATACACGAATCACCTACAATTATATTCATTAATTATAAGAACAACTAGTCAACCTTTGGGCGATCCATAAATGTCATATAACAATAAATTTCATCGATAATCGTATAATTTAGCATCCACTATTCTATGAGTAATATAAATAATCATTAATTTGAAAATAAATAACTTTATAGATTTTACCACTTTGGTGACTAACAAATCCATCACACACTTAATTCCAACTAAATATACAGCTTGCACATACTTATTGTTATTAACAATTCATAGCCATTTTATTAATTTCATTCCAGGCCAAATAAATATCATACATTCACATTATAATCAATAAATTAATAAAAATCCAATCACATTCAAGCAAATATATAACATATACATATTTACGGACAATTTTAAAGTATTCACGTTAATTTAATTGTAGGGCTTAAACTTTTAATTCTTTAATCAGGTTTAATAATAATTATAAAAAAAGAACACGTGGGATTTAGAATAGCAAATTTGGGTTGAGAATAGCAATTCCAAGAATTCCTTTCAATTTCAATGAGAGAATGAACGTACATGCCGATTTTCGCTTTCTTTCTCCACATTCAAAATAATATAACAAAAGACACTGGAAATGTGAATTCACGTACTGGACATTTATTCAATTCAATTTCGGATTAGTGAAGAAAGGAGCCAATAAATTGAATCTAATAGTTTGTGATATTGAGTTACATAATTTTGATAGATAAAAGCAATATATGCAGGGGAATAAAAATTTCTAAATTTCATAATTGGAAGAAAATAAATCATTTTTGGAGAATAATAAATTTCATAACAGATGCTTTGATATTACATCTAAATTTTAAAGGTTTCCTATATTAACAATTATAGGAAACCAATATTGATGTAAGCTCCATTAGAGCTTGTAGGCCTAGGATCTTCTTCATCAATGGATTCCTTTTCTTCTTGGAAGATGAATGACAACGGAATGGAGAAGGAAGAGAGAGAGGAGATGCCACTTCAAGGAGAAGATGAGTCTAGAAGAAGTTCACCACCATAGGAGGCCATGGATAAGAGCTTGGAGGAAGAAGGAGATGAATGAAGGGAGAGGAAGAGAAAAACACGAAATTTTGTGCTCTAAAAGATCTCTGAAATCTGAAGTTTAATTTTCAAATGATCAAAGTTGGAAAAATACACACACATAGCCTCTATTTATAGCCTAAGTGTCACACAAAATTGGAGGGAAATTTGAATTTCTATTCAAATTTCACTTGAATTTGTGGAGCCAAAATTTCACTAATTATGAGTAGTGAATTTCAGATATGGCTCAGTCCACTAATCCAAGATCAAGTCCAAGATTCTCCACTAAGTGTACTTAGGTGTCATGAGGCATGTAAAGCATGAAGGGCATGCACAAAGTGTGACTATATGATGTGGCAATTGGGTGTAGCAAGCAAATCCTCACCCCCCCCTCTAAATTTTAATTGGATTGGGCTTCTCCCAATTCAATTAAATTTATTTAACACAAACATCAAATATTCACTTAATGCATGCAAAATTACAAAACTACCCCTAAAACAAAAACTAGTCTAGGTGCCCTAAAATACAAGGGCTGGAAAATCCTACATTTTTAGGGTACCCTACCTACATTATGGAGCCCTAAATACAAGGCCCAAAATTAATGAAATCTTAATCTAATATGTACAAAGATAAGTGGGCTCATACTTAGCCCATGGGCCCGAAATCTACCTTAAGGCTCATGAGAACCTTATGGCCTTCTCTTGCATCTTTGGCTCAATCTTCTTGGAGTCTTCTATCCAATTCCCTTGGGGGGTAGGATTGCATTATTTCGTCCCCCTTGAAAAGGATTTGACCTCAAATCAAGAGGTTCTTGAAACTCATATGTATTAGTGATGTTGGGTATGTTAGAGTACGATAAGGACTGAAAACCCCTTTCCTAGCCATCTTCCCATGAGAGAATATAGTTTCTCACCAACTCAATGAGTGGTACTACAAGTATAGAAAAATATGGGACAAACCTTTTGTAAAAGTTTGTTAAGATATTGAAGCCCCAAATTTCCCTTATACTTGGTGGAGTAGGTGATGTGTCATCATTTTCTCCTATTTCTTAACCCTTTTTGTCACCATTTTAATTACCGATTAGCCTTAATTATCAAATTAATTATGCAGTTTTATCATTTGGGCCTATTGGACTAATTTTGTGTTTTTAATTTAATTTCAGGAGAATTATAAGCAACTAGGCTTGAATCCAGAATTGGGCTTGGACTTGAAGAGAGCAGACAATTTTATCAAATCTTATCTTATCTAGATTTTATCTAATCTATATATTATTTCATCTAGATCTTATCTTATCTTATCTTATTTAGATTTTATTTCATCTAGATTTTATTTTATCAAATCTTATCTTATCTTGTCTAAATTTTATTTTATTTATGGGCTTGGACTTAAAACAGATTTGTAAGCTTTGGGGCTGAAAATATATAACAACACCAAGGCTCTAGTTTGAGGACCCTCCCTCTCCTTTTTCGTTTTTAGTTTTAGGCTTCTCTTCTTCTTTTAGACACTTTTTCGTTTTGGAAGAATAATTCTAGTTTTCTTCGTTTTCTACTGATTAATGGAAGGCTAAGTCTCCAGCGTTGTTTTCTCTTGAGGATCAAGCATAACTCTCTTTGAGGTTCTATTATCACTATTAAATTCTGATCAGTTTTTCCTCTTCACCAATTACTCTGTATTTGTTGCTATTAATCCATGCATGCTTAGTGCTTGATTAATTATCTCTGCGCTTAATTTACATTCATGCTTAATGATCGTTCATGATTAATTGGTGTATGTGTTGCTTAATCACATAATGAATGTCTTATGTTAAATTTCGCTTAGTAATTTAATTTAGGGTTGGATTAAGTGGTTGAACTGATAAAAGATAAATTCTCGTAACCTAGGATAAGAGACTTGCTTGTGAATCAAGGGGAAGCAACGTGTTTTAATTCTGATATTTTCTAATTCAAATTTACTTGCTGTTTAATTTACAAAAACAAACAACCCCTCCCCCAATTCGTTACTGTTTTATTACTATCTGTTATGAACATTTGGTTGACCATTGCTCGTTGGGAGACGACCTAGGATCACTTCCTAGATACTGCATTTTTAATGTTTATTTGATTCGGGTACGACCTCGATTAGTAGGCCACTTAGGAATGACCTTTATTCTCTTAGGATCCATGGGAAGCCCTTGATCACTATTTAAAAAGTTAAGGAAAGTAATGGAATAAAACATACCTTTTTCTTTATTTTCATGTTGATTATTCCTACAAAAAATTACGACAAACCTAAGGTGTCCCACATGAGCATCTAGGTTTGCATTGAAACAAAAAATAAGAACAAACCTACCTAATGAGTCCCTATGTACACAAATCATGAAGATGTTGGGTGCATGAGTGATTTTACAAAAGAGCGTTGCACCACTGAACACATTCATCATACCACCTATCATAGGGATTTGGTGCCTAATAATACCTATTTTGGGCACCAACAAAGCACAAGGATTTAAGCTCTTGCGAACCAAACCTTCATCCAACAACTCCTTTACTTGAGGAATAAACTCAAGCCCAAGAGGTGTGGCAATGCTAACAAGTGTCTTTTTACAAAGGAGAAAATGTGGAGGTTGTCTAAGAGGGAATTTTTTTTTAATATTTGTCTTTATTTCAAAATGTCTTTCCTTCTTAGATAACCTCTTGGAGGAGACATTTACCTCCTTACACTCCTCCTTAACCAATAAAGGTTGTCCTTTTTCTTGGGGGTAGATTTCTTCACTAGATTCTTCCCCTTTTGCTTCTTCACTTTCACTAGAGCAAGGTGAAGTAGTAGCCTCATCTTGGCTACTATAAATGTCTTGGATCCTCATAATCATGGTTTTCTTGGTGGGGCATTGAGAAGTAATGTGTCCTCTTCCAAGACATTTAAAGCACTTTATAGAGCTAGTCTTTTCTTGCCTACTAGCCTTAGGAGGTTTCTTTTCTATTGTCTTCCCCTTATCATCTTTGGGCTCAGAAGGTGCTGCCCCTAAGATGTCTAGACCTTGGTCTTTATTTGGATAAGAATGAGAGCCATAAGATTTTAAAGTAGACTTTCTTTTAAGTTTTTGCTTTACCCTTATTTCCCAATCTAAGTAAGCCTCTACATTGTCCTTCCCATGGAAGTATGGGAGGTTAATGTTAGCCTCTTGAGGCTTTCTTTCATTTTCTCTCCTATGGGAGTGAGGTCTAAGATGTGACCTATGCCTTCCTTCATAATAGTCACGAAGTTCTTCACTTAGGCTCTTGCAAGAGTTATGACTACTATAGGAGGCATGCTTTTCTCTTTTCATTTCTTTCATTATTTTTCTTCTTTCTTCCTCTCTTATTTTCTTTCTTTCATCTTGACTTATTTCTTCCACTCGCTTTTTACCTTGTTCTTTTCTCTCTTGTTTTTCTTTCCACAACTTAAGGGATCTCAACTCATCTAATATCTTATACAAGGGGTCCTTAGGAGTAGAACCCTCACCATTAACACTAGATGAAGAATGAAGACTCATGTTGGTTCCTAAGTTATGGTTCTTTCTTGTTGGGGGTTTGAAAATAGAAGGTAAAAGAAACTATGGTTGAAACTAGCCAAAATAAACGCTAAAAGAGCTGTGAAAGATAAGGTAAAAACTAATTGGTAAAAAGCAAGCTATCTAGGTGGTTTGACAAAGGAAGGTAAAGGAAATAAGCTATGAAAGTAAGCAAGAAATGTAAACTGGGCGAATCCTAAGAGTGTTTGGATGACCACATTTAAGGTTCCCAACAAAACACTCACAATTCTAAGGAAAAATTGCCTAAAATTATTACACACAAATGGAAGTAGGGTGACCTATTGGAGGCTCCCAACTTACTTCCAATGAAAGACCTTTTTGTTACAAAATTTGAAAGCAATGAAAGTAAGTAAATTGTCAATTACAAAATTACAACAAGGTCCTCAATTTTGGTGGTTGTTCTCTCTTTGGTGATTCATTCAATTTGGAGTGTTTCTTAGTCCAATATCTCTTAAGGTGGTTTTCCCCTTGCTTCTTGACTCAAATTCTTCAAGGGATGGCACCAATCCTCCTTTCCAATTCCCTATATGGCAACTCACAAACAAGGAAATAAAGAGACAAGCAATAACCAAAGACCCAAAAAATTAAATGAAATATAAACCAATAGAGTTTTAACAAGACAAATTTTCAGGGATTTTTCAACAATTAAAGCAATGAAAAGTACATAAAAGCAAGCTAGGACTCAAAGAGAAACTTAGAATTGCTCTAGAGTAGAGTAAAAAAAGAAAAAAAAAGACTCAAGAAATCTCTAATTTTGGCACTTGTTTTCATAATAATTTTCAATTGAAATTTCAGAACTAGGATTGATATAAAATAGGCACCAATTATAGAACAAATTTTGAGCCAAAACAACAAGCACACTTCCCTTTCACTTTTTTTTCTTGGACACTAATTTTTCTGTCAACTTGTGTGATTTTTATTATTTTTTCATTTAATCCAAATCACTTGGTTCTTTTTTCATAATTTTGTTCCAGATGTCTAGAAAAGTCAGTAAAAATTTCAGCTCAAAACACGTAGTGACCAATTCCTAGTAATTTATACAAGTTTGTATGTTCAAGCTACCAACACCAGCGATTTCAACCTAGAAATCAAGAGTAGTATTTATGTTGCTTAAGGCTTGGATAGTTACAATTTGTGTTTGCTTATGCTCAATTATCTTGAATAAAACAATTCAAGAGAGCTTAAGACTTATTTTGATTCACAAATTCAACCACTACTCAGCACCATAACTCAACTTCATCATAGGCATCATCTAGGAAACTTAGAAAACAAAAAAAAAAAGTTCAACAACAAGACTACTTCTAGGAATTGATTTAGAACATGTTATGAACTAAATAACATGCATTAATTAAACTCAAAATTCAAAAGATAGGCTAAGAATGACAAGAATACATAAACAAATGTATATAGAATTCAATCAACAAAATAAAAATTCAACACAAACTTAGAACATAATGTGACAATTACTATGACTAAACATGACTCTAAGACAACATGGATTAAGTGATTTACACTTAGATTTTTGTGTTTTTTTTTCTAATCAATATTTTGGAAGAAAATTTAGATCTAAGGTTCAGCACAAGAATATTATGAATGAAAAATGATAGAACCTAAAATCAACACAAAAACACGATTCAAGAGTAGATCTACAAAATTTGAACCATAGAAATGCAAGAACAAGTGTGGGTCTAAGATTTAATCGGTTTATTTTTTTTTTGAATCTACTCTAAACAACACCAAACCACAAGACAATGGAGGATATACATGGAGAATAAGATGAAGAACAAGGAATTAAAGAGAATTCACCGAACAAAAAGATAGAGGAAGCAAAAGAACATCACCTAGATGAAGATGCTCTGATACCACATGATGTAAGCCTTTGCTTCTTGGAAGATGAATGACAGCATAATTGAGAAGGAAGAGAGAGAGGAGATGCCACTTCAAGGAGAATATGAGTCTAGAAGAAGCTCACCACCATAGGAGGCCATGAATAAGAGCTAGGAGGAAGAAGGAGATGAATGAAGGGAGAGGAAGAGAAGAGCACGAAATTTTGTGCTCTAAAAGAGCTCTGAAATATGAAGTTTAATTTCCAAATGATCAAAGTTGGAAAAATGCACACACATAGCCTCTATTTATAGCCTAAGTGTCACAAAAAATTGGAGGGAAATTTGAATTTCTATTCAAATTTTACTTGAATTTGAAATTGAATTTGTGGAGCCAAATTTTCACTAATTATGATTAGTGAATTTTAGATATGGTTTAGCCCACTAATCCAACATCAAGTCCAAGATTGTCCACTAAGTGTACTTAGGTGTCATGAGGCATGTAAAGCTTGAAGGGCATGCACAAAGTATGACTATATGATGTGGCAATTGGGTGTAGCAAGCAAATGTTCACCTCCCCCTCTTAAATTTAATTAGATTGGGCTTCTCTCAATTCAATTAAATTTATTTAACACACACATCAAATATTCACTTAATGTATGTGAAATTACAAAACTACCCCTAAAACAAAAACTAGTCTAGGTGCCCTAAAATACAAGGGCTGGAAAATCCTACATTTCTAGGGTACCCTACCTACATTATAGAGCCCTAAATATAAGGCCCAAAATTAATGAAACTTTAATCTAATATGTACAAAGATAAGTAGGCTCATACTTAGCCCATGGGCCCGAAATCTACCCTAAGGCTCATGAGAATCTTAGGGCCTTCTCTTGCATCTTTGGCTCAATCTTCTTGGAGTCTTCTATCCAATGCCCTTGGGGGGTAGGATTGCATCAAGTACGATTTTAGAACCTATGATTCTCACGAATAATAAATAAATAATGTGTACATTTTTTCATAGTGAGACTTCTCTCCGATGCGCTTTAATTCCTTGGGAGAGGAGAGAAACAAGATTTCACTCTCTTATTATGATTATTCTTTATGTCTCTCTACGTTTGTGATGACTAGATATTAGAGAGAACACTTTTATGTTAGAAATGGGGTCTTATTTCACATTAATGAGTGTTAACCATTGCACCCATCTAGTTACATCTAAAAACTTCTCCTATTTAACCCAATTACAATTTAGTTATTAATTACTAATTATCTATTTATTAGTCGTCGCATAAGTCACATACCTATGCCATGAGACATTAATTCTAATAGTAAAAACATATTTGCTATGGCAAGATGATGTTTGCGGTTCCTCATTGTTTTATGATCAAAATATATTCTTGTAACATCCAAGTTTACATAAAAATTATCTTTTTTTTTTTAATTTTTAAAACCAATTTATATAATTTATTAACACAAAATAATGATTATGAACACAAATTCTAAAGAAAAATTAAAATAATTACCCACAACATAAAGTGTGAAAAATAGTTAGCATTCTTGTTATCATATTTTCGAGAGAAATTCAGATGGTGCGTGATAATAAGGGAGAAATTATGTGGAATCATGTTTGGAGGGAAGCGAACCAGACTACGGATGCCTCGGCAAAGCATGATTTGGAATCCCAAACTCCATATTAGGTGTTTGAATTTACTCCGTTGTATTTTAAATGCTCTTTTAGCTGATGTAGTGCAAGTTTCTTTTCCTAGAGGCTTTTTTAAGCCTTGTTCTCTATGTAATTCACCAAAAAAATGTAGAACGTTTGCTATTGATTAGAAAATAAAAATAAAGCTGTTGAAACGATTAATTTATTAGTTAATTAAAAGCACACACAAATAAAAATGAACCTAATCACATTGACAAAGCGGCTGCAGTTGTCGATAGTCCAAATCCCAGAGTTAAAATGTCAAAGTCATCACTAAAAGCTAAAGAACTTTATAAGTTTCTAGCGAAGGACATGGCACTAATTAGAGGCCTCGTTGGTAACAAAGACTGTGATTTCACTCACTTGCCTGGCACATTAGGACGAGTTCTAAGCAAGAATCAATGCCTTTAAGCTAAAGTTTTTGACACAACACGTGATAGCAATTCAGTATAGGTTAATTAATCAACTACATAATGGCACTTGTCAAGCGTAGCTAATTAAGAGGAACACTGTTGCCGATCCTTATTTCGTGCAAAAGAAATTAATTGTCCCAATGTTACTACTACCAGCATAAGTAACCAATGACAAGTCAAATAACAACAATGTTCAAGATACTACTGGCCCCTTTTTCCTAAGTGGGTTCTTGGATCGTTCAAACTATTATTTAAATAAAATAAGTGGAAAAATTCATGAGGATTCTCTTGGGATCTCCTTCATATTATACTCTCAATTACCAATGATCTTCTAGATTCCTACAGCGTAAGGGAATAAATTATGTGTAGGGATTGGCTTATTTCTTTGGATTGTGTTGGAGGCTAGTTGCCTTCTGTCTCCAAACTTAGCTTGATTGGACGATAACAATCCTTCAACTACTCAAAGAAGATAAAATTACAAAAGATGATAATTAAAGATTTGACCCACTTTATTTAGTATTTACCCTCGTGGTAGATAAAATTATTAAAGATGGTAATTTTTTTTCTTACTGGATGGTTTTAACACGGTTATATTCCTAGGATTTTATGACCTAGATCGAGACAAGTGAAATAACATAACGTATGATATAGTACTACTATACAATTTTACCTCTTACTACTTAATCTACTTATTCGGTGGTCGTAAATGTTGGTTTCATATTGTCTTGTCTGCCACTTTGGCATTTGACAAATTTGGTATTGAAATTCTAGGAGATTCCTTGATGTTGTGGTCCACTATTAATACTATTACTGCAAAAGATGAAGCATACAACTCACCAATTTAGTGCACTTTGCACAATGTCCACATCTTCACACAATGAGAAAATGGTTCTAATCAGAGTTCCATTGTTATGTTGAAAAGAAAAAGTGACAAAGTATTTGTAAAAATGGGTGTGTTCTAGCATTAACCGTTGCTCACATAAATAAGAGTTGCTATTTATATAGCATATGGTTTTTAAACAACTCGTTTTCTGTTTTGCACGCCTGTTTTGTTTTATTTGTACATTAATAAACTTTTCAGCCAAAAAAAATTCTACCCCACATATAAAAGCATTTCCTATTCTAAACAAATGTGTCCACATCTCACTCTCTTTCGGAATTACTTTTCTCTTCCCTATTCTGAAGGTAAAGCGTCTTTTCAACGCAGATATAATTTCTATGATAAGTTTATTGCTGTAAATTAACAACCATAATTCACTATTTCCATTCTAATTTGTGGCCATGTCCGTATTTGCTTGGTTTCAAGCCTAAAAAATGTCCATAATTTTTTCTAGAGATTACAGCAAGTCAGTGTATATTCAAATGGAATAATCATAAAAAATATTCTATTATTTTAAACATTTTATTAATATCTTTTTCTTTCTATTACATCATAATTTATATTATACTTATATATTTTTTTTCTTTTTCTTTCATCTCCTTAGGTGTTTATAGAGGTGTTTATAACACAATAGATGTTTATTAAACATTTTCCACTCAAATCAATGAAACCCATAATCCCTGAGTACATTTTCGTCAGTTATGCAGTAGTGGTCGAAAAATATAGCTAGTATTTTGTAAACAATGCAAAGAATAAATCTTATTGTTCATTCTGTCAACAAAAAAAAAATATTTTGTAAAACTAATTATGAATACTAGTTTTAAAATAAATATTTAAAAAATAATTATGAATCTTGTAATAATATGTTTTTTTTGTAAAACTTCGTTAAAATAATTTTATCCTAATATGCATATTGATCATTATTATAAGACTCACAATTCTTAACAATTACCAGGTTTTTCTTGTGAGAAACTAAAATAAACCTATTAATATATAACATTATAAATACTAATATCTAGGAGGGAAAAGTTGAGGCACATCAAAAGCATTTTGTTTATGTTTTAAAATATTAATTGAAAAATTAATTAAAAATTAAAAAGTTAACAAGAAATTGAAAAGTTAACTTGCAGTTCAAAGTAAAAAAAAAATTAGTTTATTAAATTAGAAGTGTTCGATCAAATTAGTTGTTGAAATATTTAAAAAATATAAAATGATAAAAAAAATATGATTTATTTAAAAAAGGTAACAAAGAAAATATATTGAGGATAAAAGTGAAAGAAAATATAAAAAACTAGAAATTAGAAATAACATTTAAAAAAAACACTAAAAGCTATTAAAAAAAAACTTGCTTAGTGAATAATCAAATGAGTTTTTCAACTACCAAAAAAAGTTAAAAATTAACTGAAATATCTTCTTCAATAAAACCTTTAATTTTAAAGTTTATCTTATAAGTTAATTTAACATTTGTAAAGTTTTTCAAGTTTTTTCAGGTGAATTAATTGTCATTTACAACAAAAATGAGTTTTAAAAGTAAGGTAATATGAATTTTTTTCTATTTTAAAAAAATAAACTTGGAACAACAAATCACGTGTGATATTAATATTTCAACGGGTAATTAGTATTGCTTCATAATATTGTAAAGCTCTAAACAGAACCTAAATAAAAGTGAGTTTGTTTAGTTGCGTAAGATCTCACTACATTTATATACTAGGGAAACTAATCTATTTAGTAGTATAATGTATTTAATTTTTCTTATGTACAAAATTCTTTTGATCAACAGTGGTTGCACACGTATTATGACCAAAACTAATATCTAATTCAACGATTTTGGGACACTCGGGCTCTCTAAAAAAAATTAAAATAAAGACGTTTTAGCCACTCTTAATTTAGTAGTCAGTTACCCACTAATGATTTACAACAATTAAGAGTTTTAAAAGTAGGTTGGTACAGACATTTTTTTATTAATGTCAACTTAATAAAATCAGATTACTTTTATTATTATATCATAAAGTTGATATTCAAACCCTGTAAATCCGTCAAAAGATTGGATAATTTGGTTCACCTCCTAATTTGAAAATATCACTTTGGTCTTCGAAAAATATTTTCTTTTAACTGTCATTAACTGTAAATTACATTAGAATATCAATTAATGTGATTTTACATAATTTTCACATAATTTTTTGTTTTACACAGTGAAATTGATGCTGATTTGCAGCAGTTTTAGATAACCTTTATATTGAAAAAAAAATTATACTGAATTTTATTAATAACTTGCTTTTATAATAAAAAAAAATATTCAAACAAATCACTCAAAATCAATTTTAACAATATTCATCCAAACAAGTCACATCTGAGGTGAATTTCCACGTCTCAGCAGATGCCATTAATTTTAATTTCTGCATCATGTTAATAACTTATTTCTACACACGCACTTAATCACAAGACAAACAAGTGTGTGACACTTGAGGATGCAGTATATATGCCGCATATAGAATATAAAACCGAAACCCGGAATCTCACAATTTATATTAAAACCAATCATCAACTTGACTTCTGCTATACTTTGAAAGGTATTAACGATGGATATTCTTTCCGTCAACGACCATAGGAACTCAAATCACACATCATTTCATTTTCCAACGTATTAATGGAATAATAAGCCTAAGAACAAAGTGGACCACTTTTGACTGGTTCTGATTGTTGTGTTTGTCACCTGTCTTACTCCGGAACAAAGACTTGATTTATAAAATCCAATTTGCCTAATTGTAAGATAAGCAGTTAAGCACCCACCAATAAAACAAGTCAAGTTCCATCCAAAACCATTTGTTAGAAAGAGGATCTTACAGGAGGACAAGTCACTGTTCAAATGGGTTTATTGGTTCAGCACTTTTTGGTGGTTGATGATAAGATGACATTGTTTAAGCAATTAAGTTGATGTAATATCATCATATTATTGTATCATGAATTATAGTTACGAATTATGGGCCATATAATGGTCGATGGATAAGATAACACTCTGTCAAGTATAAATGAATATAAATTAGAGAAAACACAAAGGAAAGAAAAGTCCAACCTACCATTACCCTTAATAATAATGACCAAAAACTAATAAGAAATTTGGAGGCAATAATCATGAACAAACAGATTTTACAGTGAAAGTAATCCTCAAAATCACAATGGTCGTGTTAAATAAAAAGGTGTGGTAAAGGGTGGGTAAAAAAAAAAACAATTTATAATATATATTTTATATTTAGAAGAGAAGGAAAAAATGAGAGGTACCAAGGAACAAAGCTTCCAGAATTCCAAATTTGTATATGAATCCCTCCGTGTACAATGCAGTTTGATCTGCTCTGACCCTGTAATGGCAGGGTGTGGCTTCTATACATGAATGTGGTGATGGATTATTTGCGTATTATATATATAAAGTATCCCTCGGCTACCTTGCTTGACCTTCTCGAGCTTTCATGAAAAATCCTATTCCCCCCTCCCCATTCTAACAGTCACTATATGACTGCCTCTGTGATACAAATAGCTGTCATCCTCTTCGCTAAACTGCGTAGAGACCCATCTTAAACATCTGTGGTAGAAAACCAAGTACTTGCACTAGGAGAGGGCACAAGTAAATTCTCTTATTTCCAAACGTGTCACTCACGTACTCCTCAACATATCATCTGATAGTTCTAAACATTCCTCTGGATTGGCATAGAAATAATCCTCTTCTTTGGGCCTGTCAGGCATCACCAATCTCTTAGTTGCACCACCCATGCGATCAGCATGAACTTCCTTCACAGCTGAAGAGAATTCGTTCCAGTTCAATATTCCATCATGGTATTGATCTATCAAATCAACTAGGAGCTTTCTGTTCAATAAAATCGTCTTCTTGAACCCAAGATATCTGTAGCAGAATTGGAGGACACATGTCAACTCACTAGGCGCTTAAGTACTTAAAATTCATAACAATATGGAGGGAAAAAAATCAGAGTAAAGTAGAATTGTGCTTAAATCAAACTATGGTAGAAACTGCAATTTCTATGTTGGCACCTCATCTCTTATCAAAAGCAGCCGGATCATCCATCAAAAGTGGATAAAAATTTGTTTAATTAGGAAAATGTTCTAGATTTGTTGTGCATAAAAAATCTTCTATAGAAGAAATATACTAAAACAAGTTTACTGGTAGAAACAAATTAATATTCAAAGAATTTGTTAATCAGAGTGTAGGAGGGAGCAGGGAGAGTAAATCACAAATAACATTTCTATTAGCCAAAAACAACGTTACCTGCGATGACCCTCAACTACTTTGGCCATATTTCCATCATATGTAGGAACAAAGATATCACTCTCTAATGAGACAAGGTAATCCAACGCTGCCATCTGAGAGGAATGATTTTGGAAGAACTGAAGGTCAGATGGTTCCAACAGTGTTTCCTTTCTGACCTGTTTCAACAAAGCATGAAGGCAAACAGTAAGAGGAAATTAAACATCACAATTTGCAGGTTTTCTTAAGGATAAAGTTAGTTACCAATTTTGGATAGTTCTTCGCAAGACTTGCCATTCTCCTATCCCCACCGTAGATTTCCCCAGCTGCAATGTAGATTTGAATGTTTTGATCAATGTCAAGGGCCCTAAGTGTGAGGGCAGTCTCCTCCGGTGTTAAAGGACACAAACCATCTTTTCTTTTCAAATCTGAATTAATTATTTTTTCTTTCCACCAAGGATAAGCATATCTGCCAAAGCACAGGAAATTGAAATTTAAAAAAGATTCATATCAAAACTCCTTTCAAACACCACGATCATTGAAAAAATTGAAAACGAAGAAACGAGTGAAGTAGGCAGGCAGAACACTCACCTCATCCTTGTCAATTCTTCCACTTCATCATTGTTGCAACCTTGTGTACAGCCAGAAAATGCCAGCATGTCCATCTCATACCTCAGATGAAGTACCAAAAATGGGCCATTTTGCCTCAGAAGCTTGATCACCCTTTTGCCTAACTCCTCAATCTGAGAAGTAAATCTAAGAGCACTAAAATTGACTCTGCAACGCAGCCGCTGAATCTCCAAAGGTTGGTCATTATTGGCCAGCCGGGCATCTGTTCGATTTAAATGAACAACTTTGTACTTTTGTATCAAAGGTAGAATCTGAAACAATAACCATGCCATATACTTTTTAATCAGCAAACGAGAAACCAGAAACAGCATAGTCAACATGCGTACAATTACGAAATTTAGATACGATAAAGCATGTTCAAACTTTTCAACCTGTAACCCCAAGAATTATAAAAACTGACCTGGTTCTTATAGTATGATATGTCAGACCAACTAATCGGTGGCATGCTGTAAAGGAAACCATTTTCCACTCTCGTCTTGAGTCTAGGAGGCAACTCTTTCAATATCCGCACCTCATCCCTCAAGGATGTAATAAAATGGTCCACATCAAAGATATCTTGGAACTCACTGATACACAAGTAATAAAATTCATTGAAGAGTTACTTAAAAAATAAACATGGGTAGATATAAACTGGTGGATGATGGAACAAGGTACAAAGCAGAGTGTGGAATTGAAAAGATGAGAAAACATCCCCCAAACTGTTTTTTTAATTTTTGGTTTCTAAAGCACTTGTTTTGGAAACAACTTTCAGAATATTTCGAATGAGAAATTGTTCAAGAAAACAGACTTTAAAACCAAAAAGTGACAAGAGAAAACAAACACAAACACACCTTAAACCTATTACACTACACCTCCCACAACATTTTGCTATAACAACATACACCAAAACGGAATTAGAAACTAACCTGGGGTCAGCCCAAAAGGACGCTTTATCCAATTCCGGCACTATAAGCGTCACGTTTAAATACCTTGCAATCGCCACCATGTCACATATCTGTAAAAAAAAAAAAAACCAAATGAGCAAAAATTCAAATTAAAAAAAAAACGGCAAACGCATGTACTAACCAACAACTACCACTCACCGCAGCCCTCATTTGGTTGAGTCCTCCATTGCACGACACCATCAAGTAACCGTTATTCTTATAAACCCCTGCCAAATACAACCATAAAAAAAATACGTAAACAAATCGATCAAAACGCGCGAACAAAGGGATCAAAACGACGAACGAATATCAATTATCATTTATCACTGACTCTTGGGTGGGAGCACTCTAGGCGTGGTGGCAGACGGCAACTCAATGAGCACGGCGGATTCGCCGTGCGTGAAACACGACGGCCACCCTTTGAGGACACGCGGGCCCCACATATCCCCCAACGCCGTTAACTGAACGACGCAGGTCCACAGTAACACCGATGTGGTGGCGCGTATCATCCACAGTTTCATCCTCGAAGACCTCGCCGAAGAAACTACAACCGAATTCTTTAACTTACTGTTGTTATTATTATTACTTTGTCCCTTCAACCCCATCATCATCAACCCTTCCCAAACCACCCTCCCTCCTCCTCTTTTCCTCTCGCTCTTCTTATCTCCTAACAACACCGCTTCCTTCATAAATGCAACCCCCCTCACCCGCGCCCCAAACCCTAACGGTTCAATTGGATTCAATTCCCCCTCCCCCAATTCCAGATCCAAACCCGCCGCGAGGCTCCCGATTCCAGAATTTCGAGGCGCATTACCCGAAACGGCGAGATCCTCGCGTTTTGAATGCAACTGAATGCGCCGGAGAGCGAGTGGATTGGACAGCGTCGGCGATTGATCTGAAACGATCGCCGGCGAGTAAGAGAGCGCGAGTGGAGAAATGTATTATAAGAGAGAATCAAACGCGTCGCAAAAGCGAAAGTAGGAGAGAGAATGCTAATGTGAGAGAGAGAAACAATGAAGGTTTTCTGTGTTGTTTTCACGGTTGTTTTGTTTTGTTGTTGTTCGGCTCGGGTCGAGGGAGAAAGAGCACGAGCCGTACGACGTCGTTACAGGACCGTAGTTAAGATTAAGAAGAGGGTTATGAGGAGGGCGTCCGTGAGAGGGTTTATTTTTTAATTTTTAATTTAATTTATTTCTTGGGTGCGTCTCACTAAAACGAACCAATAAATGCCGAGGCAGTGCGTGGGGCCCACAGGCCAGATGTTCGGCTGGGATACGTGGTGACCCTTCATTGAGGGCTTTCCCAGAAGAGGGTGAGTGATTTCGTTTGGCACCCTCGTCTCGTCTCGCCCACGCCGACATTATATCGCGAGATCTGCACCCAACCCAATCAATACTATTACTGCTATTGCTTTTTGATTTTTGGCATTAATGAATGTTATTATTGTTGCAATTCCGGAAAAGCAAACAAATCATTTTCAATGAAACTTTTTTTTTTTTTCCTTTGAGAGAGGGATTTGACTTGTTTTACTAACAAATGAACATAATTGATATGGGTGAGAACGTGAGTTTTCCGGTCTAATTGATCTCCATAAATATAAAAGCAAACACATGCACAAGAAGCATCAAATAAGGAAAAAAACATACAAAAATTTATAATTGCCCCCACATTTTCTCCTCAAGCCTCAATGGACTTTTCCGGTCTAAACCTTTACAAGTTCACCTAAGTATTTTTTTCAAATATCTTTTTTAAGTTTTAATTAAGTATTCTTTTGAAAAATCTCATCTTTTTTAAGTTTTAATTAAGTATTCTTTTGAAAAATCTCTTTGAACTTCATCCTAGTATTCTTTAAGTCTTTGTATGCTCCTCCTCAATTTTCTTTAAGTTTTTATAGATGTTATCCAAGTTTTTTTTTCTAAAACTCTTTTCAAGCTTCAACCCTAAATTAGCAAATGTTACTTGACTCACAACACTTGTTGTATTTTCTCAACCTTCAAAAACAACAATCCCCTTAATTATTCTTCTAAGGTTTTCCTACCGTAAAGAATTTTGTTTAAGGACATGTTCCTAAGACACCTTTAAGAAGCTTTCATTAGTAATACTTCTCTAAAGTAGGTATTTACAAACACTCTATGGCTGAATAGATTTTGACTTTAAGTCTTAGAGTGTTTAGTCTAAAGAAGACCATCATCAGAAGCTAAAGATATGTCTATACAACTCAACTTCTTGATCTTATCTTCTCTATTTAGCTATGTCTATACAACTCAACTTCTTGATCTTATCTTCTCTATTTCATTTTCCTTCCTAGCAATGAGCTTAAGCAATTGTTGTTCCTTATATATATAAAGCTTGTAGATGATCATTGTTGATTTCTTAAAAGGCTTGAAGGCCAAGGAGATTCATTGTGTGTTGTCTTTGTCAAACAATTGACGCATCCTTCTTCCTTAGGTTGATGATAACTTGCACCATTTAAAAATTGAATTTGTAGCCTGTTGGTTCCTCTTATGTTAGTGGCTCTCATGACTTCTTCTTTCTTCAGCTTAGTCATGAGTTTGCTACTCCAAAGAAGCGAGTCTTTTGTGTATTGCAAATCGTATCCTTTCTTCAAATAACTGGCCTTTCTTAGGAACACTTCTCATGTCTTCTAAATATCTTGCTTTGACTAGGACTTGTAGATGATGACAAACTTTATTCTCTAACATCATTCATGTCTTGTGGAGAGCTTGTTACCTTAAATGTAATTCCTCACTACACTACTACATGGTATAGTCCTTTATGATCTCTAGTGTGTGCTTCTAAACAATGTAGACTCCTTTATCTTTGGTCTTTTGTTCTGCATTGCTTCTTCTAATGATCCCTTAGTCATATGTGGCTTCTGATATCTACTCGTTGACTAAAGCTACCTCTAGAATCATGTTTCTAGTCATATATGACTTTTTATATCTACATTTTGACATAGAGAACATGATTGCTCTTTTATAGGAGATATAAGGTGGGTTGAGTGGTTAAAAAAGAAGGGAAGAAGGGAAAGATCACAAGTTCAATCTCATCTACTAACAAAAAATAACATTATAACAAACTAACATTTGGCTACAAAAAAATATTATTGCTCTTTTGCTTCTAGTATACTATTTTTTTGAATTTGGATAGGTCCCAAGCTTAGAAAACCTTCACTGTAGGCCATTGCTTCACATCTTTTTCATGTTTCTAAAATAATTCCTATCTAAACTCGAGCATTCAAGGCAAACCACTAGTAACACAAGTCTAAAGGACTTCAAATTTGTTTCTTAAAAGTTTGTTGTCATTAAAATATCTTGGTTCAAAAAGGATTATGCTTGAACATTCTCTCCCTTTTTTATGATGATAAACTTTTAAAGAAAAAATTAAGTTTGCAAACTCTTAGGATCATAAAGATATAACAATAATTAATACCCCCCGTTAACAGATGCTCTTTAAATTTGTTAATGGAATACTCCCATTCGATGTATACCTATTGTTATGTTCATGATAAATCAATATCAAGCATGTGTAAGACTTCATAACACTGAGATAAGAGAAACTGGAAAAAAAATATTCATTGATAATTTTAAAATTCAAAACATGATAAGAATAATACAATAGGGTTATGCTCATAAAATTCCTAAGATTCCTTAACTTTCCCACTCCTACTCCTACTCCTACATTATTCTCCCTTTTGTGTCATCAATCAAAAAGGGATCTTAACAAAAGGTGCTTCTAGATTGGTGAGCATACAAAGAAATTTTTGTGGGGTGGTGAGGAGGGAGTGAGAAAAATTCCTTGGGTCAGCTAGGAAAATTGTGTAGGCCAAAGTCTCATGGTGGGTTAGGAGTTAAAAATATTGAGATTTTTAATGAGTCACTCCTTGCTAAGTAGAAGTGGAATCTCTTTCACCAAAGTGATTCCTTGTGGGGTATGGTCCTTACATCTAAATATGGGGGTTGGTCAAATCTTGATGAGGAAAGAGTTAGTTCCCATCAATCTATTTGGTGGAGGGATTTGAAAGGGGTATGTGGGAGTGGGAATCAAACCAATTGGTTTGAGAGTTTGTGTGAGTGGAAGGTTGGTAATGGGTCTCAAACTAGGTTTTGGCTAGATATGTGGTTTGGGTTGAGAGCTTGGTGGTGAATTATCCAAGGTTGTTCCTAATTATGGCTCAACAATCTACCTATATTCATCAAGTTGGCAACATGGTGGATAATAAATGGTGTTGGAATTTGGAGTGGCATAGACAATGTTTTTAATAGGAAAAGGTACAACTACAACAATTAATGGGTGAAGTCAATGCATAATATATCAAAGGTGTTGGGACTGATGAGTGAGTGAGGCTGGCAAATAGTAGTGAGAAATATATTGCTAAGTCCACCTATGGTGCAATGTTTAGCTCAAGGAGTGTATCTCAGCCAACAAACATATTTTCAGTAGTGTGGAATCTCAAAGTACCAAAGAAAGTTCAATATTTCGTATGGAGACTTGTGATGGATAGGTTGCCTACTAAATTAAATCTAAGAAGGAGAAATATACAACTTCATGAGATGCAATATCAATGTCCATGGTGCAACGATGAAGAAGAATCCTCCTCCATGTGTTCATTACATCTAGGGCAACAACTACCATTTGGAATACAATTTATAGTTGGATTGATATCTCAACTATTATACCTCAATCTGTGATTGCACACTTTTTGCAACATCAAACAAGGATTTTGGAGAAATCAAAGAGGGATTGGTTGTATGTGATATGGTGTGCAACTATGTGGAGTATATCGAAGGGATGTGATGCAACAATTTTAGGGATTGCTAATTTTGATATGGATCTGATACTACAAGTTCTTTTCCTATCATCGCTTTGGATTAAAAAGAATGATGATACTTCATTTTTTTTCATATAATCAATTTAGTGTAAACATATGAGCTTGCCTTGTAATCCAATGATTATTACACTAAATCATTGATTTGTTTGTGGGGGTTGGGTTTGATGTATTGATGATGTATTTGCGTATCTATATAATAATAGGTATAACCATAATAGGTTGTCTATGTTTTCTTTCGGGTTGGTCTTTCATGTAATATCTATATAAGTATATCTTATACATATACTTTTTTGATATATATATATATATATATATATATATATATATATATATATATATATATATATATAATTCTATTTTTTTTCAAAAAAAAGAAGAACTTCTAGATGACCCGGTAAAGTGTAGTGGTGGAAAGTTGGATTCTAGAAATGGCTTAGCATCAAGAGTAATCACAAGCAGAATAGTAGTATTAAACTATTAAAAGAATTCATTCTCTCTACTTAGTAAGTTCTCTATTATTTTCTTACAAAATTTTCCCTTCTTATTTAGTTTATCTTGATCTTTAGTAATTTTTTAATTTGCCATACCAACGTTTTCTCGCAAGATTATTCTTCTACCCCCTTGTTGTTTTTGGTTCTGCTTTAACTAAAGGATTAGGATATACTTCTAGTTGTTCTTCAGAAGTAGGTTTTTTGTTCTTCCTCGAGGATGTTGGACTATTTTAGGCAAGCATACCTAATCGTTCAAGTAGACAATGCAAATAAAGTATCACTCCTTCGAGGACTTTGACTCAATGCCTAGCAATTTCACCTTTCCTCCTATATTACTCAGACTCGACAAGCCTTCATACTCAGTGCCCAACTGAGTAGATCTCTTATTATACTCCAATAGTCTTGATTGATAATAAGCAAAGATGGAAAATCTATCTTTTTTGATTATCAAGAGAAAGATTAAGGTAAGATCCGACATGGAATTATCACATAAGATAAGATTCAATATTATCTTACTTAAAATATCTAATTAGGGGAATTAAGCCTATGGAGCTAAGATATAATCTTATCTCACTTATAATATCTAATTCGGGAAATTAAGCCTTTGAACTTAATTTCACCACTATAAAAGGGGTCACAAGGTTCCAGGTAACCGACTTTACTCTAATTAACTATTAATACCTACTCATACCTCTGCATCACTAACTTTAGCATTGGTGTAATGCTTATGATTGGCGATGTCTCGATGGCTCACACTCTACGATACTTCACACAGTAACACTTCACTCAACTTCCTTGTTGGTCAGAATCCTCCATAGGTATCCTTTTTTGAGACCTTAACAATCTATTTCAACTACTTTCAGGATCAATGATTGTCCCTACAAACCAACACAAGACTTTTTAGCGCGTTTTATCTTCACTCACATGCTTTTCGGGAAACTTTCCAAAAGGTCACTCTTCCCATAACTACTCCAAGCCAAACACACTTAATTGTGGAGTTCTTAACTGATGGGCTACCGAAAAGTAAATGCATATTATTGGTATAGATCATGCCAATTGATTCTTTTAAGTCATCCTTAATTGTACAGTCTCATACCTACACAACCTTTGGATCCCTCTTATTCCGATGTGATTTGTTTAGGGTGCTACATGCCCACCAACTTTTGCCTAGGTCATCCTTGAACCACATCATATTAGGAGAGAGGTTTACTTTAGTACCATTTGTAAAGTCCCTAATTGATGATGTCTTAACGACTGACACTCTACACCACTTCATTGGTAATACTCACCCAACTTCCTTGTTGGTCAGAACCATCCACCACTCAAAACCCTCCATAGGTAGCCTTTTTCGAGATCTCGACAATCTATATCGACTGCTTTCAGGATCAATGATTATTTCTACAAACTAACATGAAACTTTTCATCGTGTTTTGTCCTCACTCACACGCTTCCCAAAAAACTTCCCAGAAGGTCACTTATCTCATAACTACTCCAAGCCAAGCATGCTTAACTATAAAAATTTTAAGTGATGGATTACTGATAAGTATATGCATCTTTTTGGTATAGGCAATACCAATTAATTCTTGTATGTCATGCCTACACAACCTTTAGATCCTTCTCATTCTGATGTGATTCATCCAGGGTGTTACATGGTATGAGATTATAGAATTAAGGATGACTTAAATGGATTAATTGGTACTAAATAAACCAACAAGATGCATATACTTTTTGGTAGCTCATCACTTAAGAATTCCATAACTAAGCGTGTTTGGTTTGGAGTAGTTATGAGATGAGTGATCTTTTAGGAATTTTCTAGAAAATTTTGTGAGGGAGAACAAAACACATTGAAAAGTCTTGTGTTGATTTGTGAGGGGAGTCATTGATCCTAAAAACAATCGAAATAGACTATCGAGGTCTTGGTAAGGGCTACCTATAGAGGATTCTGACCAACAAGGAAGTTGAATAAAGTGTCACTGTATGAAGTATCGTAGGTTGTGAGTTGTCAATATGTCACCAATCAAGGGTGTTATAGTTGGAGTGTCTTCATAGGTACATCCCACCACCATTCGTGGAGGAGCTCACGGAGGAACAACCCATGAGGAGGTTCTACCAAATTTGGTGGGGACATTTTGCGCCCACAGTAGGACCCAATAAAACTTTACCCGACCAAACCAATCTAATTTCCAAACAATACAAGAAAAACTCAATTCAAGGAGTTTGTGGAGATTTAATCAACACTTTCGTAGTTGTTAATTAATCCAAAATCATCATCAGTGTAAAGCACGATCTGGATATGTTTTTGTGACAAATATTATGATGATGCATTAAAATAGGAATGCACAAAGCAACAAGCCTAGATCTTGTTCACTCTTGGAGAAACCAACCGACAATGGTATTAGGCACCACTACTTTCCAAACAATTTGTTTTACATATAGGGTATGAAAGAGGTAATGCTCTTGCAACAATTCACACCATAAATTTAATTTTTGTTCCATCTCTGGACACATCACGAGGCCATCATAAGGTATTATAACATACTAAAACTTACAAATACTACGGTTTAAAGGTATTGCACCTTTTCTTTTTGTAGCAACCTTTAGATCATCCATGCTAAAGTGTTCACACTAAAGATGCCATGTTATTCCTCTTTGTGCCATGGCACAATATTTTATCTAATCTTTTATTTGAACTTAATTGCCTCCTAAGTATTACCATATACTGCCTCCGGTCTTGAACATAAGCAACAAAAGTTTCTCATTTTTTGGTCTCAAATATAAGCAAATCTCAAGTACTTTTTGTTTACAACAAATCTCAATTACCTATGCCTTGTTTAAATGACTCTATCTTCAAAATACCCTTCACTTAATAAGGCCAAAGATTTTTTTTATGATTGATATTAAGTTCGAATGAAGGATAATTTAGAGAAAATATTTATTTTTAATTGGAAATAATACAATTTAATAAAGTTAACTATTTTTTTTAATAAGTGTGAAGTAATTGTTTTTTTTTTTTTTGCTTATAATCGAAACCGGAGGGAGTATGTGCTAAAATGAAAATTAGAATTGACTTGGAAAAAGTTAACGTGTGCATGACATAAGGACACATGAAGCTTAACGTGTGCATGCTATATTGCTAAAAGCATAAATCCTAGAGTAAATAAATACCTTCATACAAAAGGCACAACCCTTAACAGTTTTTTACAAGAGTGTGCATGAGTTTTAAATGTCATCTTGAGCATGAATAGATATTATATCATGTCATATTATATCACCATGTTACCACATCATTTTATGCCATTATATATAAATGTTTGGAGGTAAGGCAGTTTACCTGGCACACCTATATTTGGAACTGATTTTGCCATGTGAACATGCCATGAGCAACATTACAACTTGTATGGGGCATAGTTAACTTGTCATTTAAACACTCACATGTTGAGGATTTGGCTTGTCATATATAAGAAAAAAATTATTACTATTATATATAATTCAATTTGATGAGCATGTTATATGTACCATTGATGCCATCCCGCATATATTGAGAACATGCCGTTGATTTTCCTTTGATATAAGAGACACCCATGTCAAGCTTTTCATTTTGATATGCATTATTGTAGGGCATGTTAAGAATTACATGCCTAATGTCATTAGCTTTTGCCTTCAATGGCTCGTGAGTATTACTAAGTAATATGTCTACACTCACCAATTAACTTAGACTATTTTGATGACTTTATATTGGTGTTATATGAAGAACGACATACCAATTTCTGGTATTTGGACAACCTTTTATATGATAACAGGTGTTTAAAGCACACATGTATTGAAACGCCAAAATAGTTTCCATAGTTGCGAAGCCGTAACAGAGCAAAGGCTATTGATGTATGTTGTAATTCAGTTAGTTAGTTAGGAGTTAGGAGTTAGTTAATTTGACAGCTATGAAGGTAGTTATAACTACATGTGCAGTGTGTATAAAATAGTAGTAATCATGAATGAGAAATATGAGAGTGCAAAAGTTTTATTAAGAATTCTAAGTTCCCTCTATTTTCTCAATCAATTCATTCATCTTCTCTTATTCTCTAACATAAAGTGAGTGAGTGCATAGTGTGAGTGTGTGTGAAGAGCTTCTTTGTTCCAACAACTGGTATTCAGAGCAGAGGTTCAAGATCCTTGGATACTGAAATTGAGATGGCTTCCTCGAATGGAAATTTTTCAGCATCCATGCCTGTTCTCAAAGGCAAGAACTATGATGATTGGTGTGCTCAGATGAACGTAATCTTTCGATTTCAAGATGTGACAGAAGTGGTGCAAGAAGGGGTTCAAGAACTTGACAGGAACCCAACTGATGCACAGAAGGTGACTCACCGTGATTTGATGAAAAAAGATGCAAAGGCGTTGTTCATTATTCATCAGTGTGTAGATGCAGATAATTTTCAAAAAATTAGATCTGCTGATACTGCAAAGAAGGCATGGGATACTCTAGAGAAATCCTATGCAGGGGATAGCAAACTCAAGAAGGTGAAGTTGCAGACCTTGAGAAGGCAGTATGAACTTCTACAGATGAGTGATCAAGAAAGCATTGGTGAGTTCTTTTCTCGAATCTTGGCAATTACAAATCAAATTAATGCTTATGGTGACAAGCAATCAGACTTGGAGATCATTAACAAGGTATTAAGAACCTTGACACTAAGATTTGATCATATAGTGGTGGCAATTGAGCAAGGCCAGAATCTTGAAGAGATGAAGATTGAAGAACTGCAAGGAATTCTTGAAGCTCAAGAGATGAGGCTCAATGAAAGAAATTCACAAAGATCAGTTGAGCAAGCTATGCAAGCCCAAACAACCAAAGGGAACAACTATGATGGTGGCAAGAATAAGAAGGGAAAGGGAAAGTGGAAGAACAATAAGTGGAAGGGGTCAAGTGAGGGCTCCAGCAGTTCTGAAAATCATAACCAAAATGAAGAAACAGACAAGAAAGGTGGAGGGAATCACAAAGTGGGTAAGAAGAAATTCAACAAGAAAGGGATTCAGTGTTATAACTATAAAAAAATGGGGACATTTTGCAGATGAATGCAGAAATAAAAGGGTTCCAAGAAATGTAGATGAGGCTCAATTGACACAAGATGAGGATTTTGACTCTGATAAAGTGTTACTAATGGCAACAACAAACTCAGAAGAAGACAATGTTAATTTGTGGTATCTTGACACAGGCTGTTCCAATCACATGACTGGACATAGAGAGTGGTTTGTAAACATTGATGATAAGGTGAAGAGCAAGATCAAGTTTGCAGATAACAACTCTGTAACTACAGAAGGCATTGGAAAGGTGATGATTCAGAGGAAGGATGGACAACACTCATTTATCAATGATGTGCTATATGTTCCCAATATGAAGAATAATTTGCTGAGTTTGGGACAGTTGCTAGAAAAGGGCTACTAAATGCAAATGGAGGACAATCAAATGAAGATATTTGATAGCAAGAGGAGGCTGATCCTAAAGGCTTATTTGTCAAGAAACAGAACATTCAAGATTGGAATTCATATTGCAGAATTTCAATGCTTGGCTGCTTCTATAAGTGATGAAAGCTGGATGTGGCATCATAGGTTTGGTCATCTAAATTTCAGGAGTTTAAGTGAATTGAAAAGTAAGAAAATGGTTCATGGTCTTTCCCAAATTGAGATACCAAAACAATTATGTGTTGAGTGTTGTGTGTCAAAGCAACCAAGGAATTCTTTCAAGTCAGAAATTCCAATCAAATCCAAAAGAAAGCTTGAAGTGATCTATTCTGATGTGTGTGGTCCTCTTGAAGTAAAATCCCTAGGAGGTAACAATTACTTTGTGTCATTCATTGATGAATTTACTAGAAAAATGTGGATCTATTTCATTAAGCAAAAAAGTGAAGTGTTTAACATTTTTAAGAAGTTTAAGTTGTTGAGTGAAAAGCAAAGTGATAAGGTAATCAAAGTGTTTAGAACAGATGGAGGTGGTGAGTATAACTCACATGAATTTCAAGTATTTTGTGATGAAGAGGGGATAATTCATGAAGTGACATCTCCCTATACACCTCAACATAATGGTGTTGTTGAGAGAAGAAACAAAACCATTTTGAACATGGCTAGGAGCATGATGAAAGGAAAGGGAATGCCTCATTATTTATGGGGAAAGACAACTTCTACTGCTGTGTATATTCTGAACAGGTGTTTCACTAAGAGATTGCAGGGATACACACCTGAAGAAGCATGGTCAGAAAAGAAGCCTAGTATGAGTCATTTCAGAATATTTGGTTCACTGTGTTTTAGGCATGTGCCTGAGCAGAACAGAAAGAAACTTGATGACAAGGCTGAACCAATGATACTCATTGGATATCATCCAACTGGTGCCTACAAGCTGTATGATCCTAGAATGAGGAAGGTTGTGATTAGTAGAGATGTCTTGATAGATGAAACAAAGGGTTGGAATTGGGAAATAAATGTTGTTGACAATGGTGAAAGAAAGGTGATTGTGAACCTTGTAGACAAACAAAGTGAAGAGGATGTACCATCATGTCGAGAGCAACTCAGAAGGTCACAAAGAGAGAGACAAGTACCACAAACACTTAGAGATTATGAATTGTATCCTGATACAACAATCATTGTAGAAGGGGATTTTGTGCACTTTGCTCTACTTGTTGAATCAGAACCAATGAGTCATGATGAAGCCTCACAAAGTTCACATTGGAGAGCAGCTATGGAAGAAGAATTGAGATCAATTGAGAAGAATCAGACCTAAGATTTAGTCCATTTGCCTCAAGGAAAAAGACCAATTGATGTGAAGTGGGTCTATAAGACTAAAGTAAAGCCTAATGGAGATGTGTCCAAGTATAAGGCAAGATTAGTAGCAAGGGGATTTCTGCAAAAACATGGCTTGGATTACAATGAGGTTTTTGCTCCAGTTGCAAGACTTGAAACTGTTAGGCTCATTGTGGCAGCTGCTTGCAATAGAAACTGGTCTCTATATCAACTGGATATGAAGTCAGCATTTTTGAATGGGCCATTAGAAGAAGAAGTCTACATAACTCAACCACCTGGTTATGTAGTTGCAGGACAAGAAGATAAAGTCTACAAGTTGAATAAGGCATTATATGGCCTTAAGCAGGCTCCTAGAGCCTGGAATATGAAAATTGATAGCTTCCTAGTCCAGCAGAATTTCACCAAGTGCACTACTGAGCATGAAGTTTATGTCAGAAACACAAATTCTGGTGAGTTTTTGATAATATGTCTCTATGTAGATGATTTGCTAGTGACTGGCAGTAGTAAAGAAGATATAAGAGTGTTCAAAGGAAGAATAATGGAAGAATTTGAGATGTCTGATCTTGGTGAACTATCATACTTCCTGGGTATTGAATTTGTTTCTACCAGTAAAGGGATTTTCATGCATCAAAAGAAGTATGCAGAAGACATCTTAAAGAGGTTCAATATGATGGATTGCAATTCTGTTATCACACTAACTGAAACTGGAATTAAGTTGCAAATAGATGGGGATGAGAAAGAAGTTGATCCTACCTTGTACAAGCAAATTGTAGGCTCATTGAGGTACCTATGTAACACCAGACCTGATATTGCCTATTGTGTTGGGTTGATAAGTAGGTTTATGGAGAAACCAAAGACACCTCACTTCTTGGCAGCAAAGAGGATTTTGAGGTATGTGAAAGGAACATTGGATCTTGACATTTTATATCCTTACAGTCAGAAGAATATAGAAGGAGAAGTGTTTGGTTATAGTGATTCAGATTGGTGTGGTGATAAGGATGATAGGAAAAGCACTACTGGTTATGTTTTCAAATTTGGAACATCACCAATCTCTTGGTGCTCAAAGAAGCAAAGTGTAGTTGCTTTGTCAATATGTGAAGCAGAATATATTGCTGCTGCTATGGCAGCCTGTCAAGCTCTATGGTTGGAAGCTTTAATGGAAGAACTAAACTTGAGAAATTGCAGTCATATGAGATTGTTGATGGATAACAAATCAGCAATTGATTTAGCTAAGCATCCTGTGGCACATGGCAGGAGTAAACATATTGAAACCAAGTTTCATTTCCTACGTGATTAAGTGAGTAAGGAGAAGCTTGAATTGGATTTTTGTAGGTCTGAAGATCAAGTTGCAGACATACTAACTAAGCCATTGAAGTCTATCAAGTTCAAGGAATTGAGAGACAAGTTAGGAGTGACATCCTTGACAAATCTGAATTAAGGATGGATGTTGATGTATGTTGTAATTCAGTTAGTTAGTTAAGAGTTAGGAGTTAGTTAATTTGACAACTATGAAGGTAGTTATAACTACATGTGCAGTGTGTATAAAATAGTAGTAATCATGAATGAGAAATATGAGAGTGCAGAAGTTTTATTCAGAATTCTAAGTTCCCTCTATTTTCTCAATCAATTCTTTTATCTTCTCTTATTCTCTAACATAGAGTGAGTGAGTGCATAGTGTGAGTGTGTGTGAAGAGTTTCTTTGTTCCAACAAAGGCATCTAGCCCACTAGCATTAGTGAAATACGAAGAAGATATGGACTCATTGGAGCATTGTCAAAGTCATCATAACAGCCAAAGGTTCATACATCTCCAACACTAAGCCAAGGTACCACCTAGATTCTAAAAACCAAAAGACGCATAAATAGATATTATCTTACAATTACATCATGGTCTATGCAATTGTTATGGCATGAATACATGCTCTTCCCTTTGGAAAATGTGCATCTGCATGAGTCTTCAATGACACAAGATGGACACAAGTCGAATGGGACAGGGGTGAGACTAGCAAAAGATAAAGCAATTTGTATAGCTCGATCTAACTCCATTACTATGATATTATCACATTATACTATCCTCCCATACTATAATGGATAGTCTATATTTCTCTATATAAATGGTTCTTTCTTTTACAGGATACTTTAACTCTCCGACTAGATCAAGAGTGACTAGCCAAAAATATTAGATATACGTAGAACAATAGGCTTCTAGGACTAAATAAACTGATTAGATCGAGATTGACCAGTCGAGAATATTAGATTCAAGTAGAGCAATAAGCTTCTTGGATTAAATAAACTTTGACTAGATCAAGACCGACTAGCTGAGACTAATAAATTCAAGTAAACCAACAAGCCTATGCAGAAACTAGTATCAGTCTCAATGAAAAATTTTCCAGCTTCGTCTAGTATCTCCAAGGTTTTTCCTCAGAAAAACTCTCACACAGAGGTAGTCATACATGACATGGGACCAATAGGGAAGACTACACATGGTATGGTACATGTCCAAGGGAATCAATATAGCCTTATTTAGTGTAGTTATCAAAATTTGGAGCAAACTAAAGTCAGGGTTAGCTGTAGTTAAGTTGGGCTCCATGATCTCCTAGGTCGAATTTGCATGTATCCTCCACCCGAGGAACGAGAAAGGAATACTTGCAAAAGGAACTCTAACGCTCAAGTAAGTATGTGAGTGAGTTGAGAATGAAATGAAAAGTAAAGGTAAAACTTGATATTTATAACATTGGATGGGGGTCATGAGTCCTTGATTGTTGGGATTGTTACAGTAGCGTAACAGTCCTATAGTTACTAGATAAACTAAGTACCTATAATTTGAAAAATGGATAATTATCATTAAAGTTCAAATATATCAACAACTTATCGGCCTAACAATTTGGCTACTATGCAAGTAGTGTTTGTGTTCTTGTATTAGAACTGACAAGAAAGACTTACGTGTATATTGTAATGCCAAGTCACTTGCCACGTTAGTTTGTGGACCACAGACAGTCCATCTAGGATGATATTGAAGTCATAAAGGACATGGAAGTTTTGGGTAATAATGAACCTCATCAAGGAACAATGCCCACAAAGGAGGATAACACTTCAGGCAATGATGGGAATACCTCCTGCTAAGAGATCACTGTGATGGATTAATTAGGGTCCTTGGACCCTTTACTCTTAAACACTTGTTCTTTTATGATAGTGTTTACATTTTGGCATGAAATATCCGTGGAGCGATTAACGCTAAAGGTAGACATAGAGCTAAGGAATAGGCTTGTCTCTGTAGTCCTGGTATTTTCATTTTAGTGGAAAACTCATTGTCCTTTTCATGTAACTGAGCCCTTTTGGACTTCTTTGGGCTATGAAGCTGGCGAAATTATTGAAGCTCAAGGCCATGCAAGAGGCATTTGGGTTTTGGTTGAGAAGAGTAAATTGTTTCAAGTTGAAGTATTGGATACTTTTCCTCAGGCAGTTACGTTGAAAATTTTGAAGGGAACTTCTTGTTGGGTTTGTACTGCCATTTACGCCAATCCTCATCTAACTCATCATGATGATCTTTGGCCTTATTTGATAGCTCTTCGTCGATGTATTTTGCAACCATGGTTGCTATTGGGCGATTTCAATGAGATTGTATCGCCATTAGAGGTGAAGGGTGGGAATTTTTCATTATGGGAGGGTTGGAAAATTCCTCCAAATGATTGATGACTGTTCTCTAATTGATTTAGGTGCTACTAGTTATAAATATACCTGGTATAGGCGACAAGCTAATGGTCGTGTGGCCAAGTGACTTCATAAGGCTTTGGGAGATCAACCATGGTATTTGGCTTTATGTTTCCAGGTAGTCTGGGCCACTCATAAATATTTTGAACAAGTAGTGAGCCAGGCATGGAGTAGAGGGTCCCCAAGAATTTTGTGAAGAAGTTTAATAAGTTGGTTTTTGGTATACTACTAGAGTTGGATCTTTACTACTCTCAATTGCCTCGGGTAGTTACAGAACATTGGAGCTTTCCCAATCATCCTTTCATGATGCTCAATGTGGATGGTTCTTGGTTGGCCGATGATGTTATGGGAGGTAGGAGAGGATCATTTGTGGTTCACAAGGTGAATGGCTGTGTGGGTTCTCTAGTTTCTATGGCCTTGGAGATTCTTTACAGGCTGGACTTTTGGCTTTGAGAGATGGTATTCAACATGCTTGGATGCTGGGTTATAAGCAAGTTTAGTGTGATATGGACTGCCTTGATATGCTGTAGATATCAAGAACAACTTACACCACCATCCTAATCACAAAGATGTTATTTATGACATCAAGGATTTACTACAACACTCTTGGGAGGTCATTTCCGACATACTCATCGTATATAGTGCTAATGAAGTTGCAGATATAGTTTAGCTCGACATGGTGCCCATGTGCAAAGCTTACATGAGGAGTTTGTTATTCCTCCACCCTTTGCTTTTAATGCTTTCTTATCTGATCTAGCAGTCTGGCCCATATACGCTAATCATGTTCTTTATTTTTTTCTGATTGTACAAAAAAAAAAAACACATGTAATATTATTTTGAAAATTTTATCTAAAATATATTATCATTATACTAACCATAAAAGTTAATGATTTGATTCAGAAAATAAAGACTATGCATAATGTAAATATTTTTTAATAGATGCATAGTGTAAATTACTATCATTCAATTACAAATTTACATATTATCAAATATCATAAAATTATTATCTTTTACTAAACTTATATTTTTGATAATTTTCTAATTAATTGATAATACAAGAATTTTTAGGCTGATATTATACAAAAATTAAACCCATAAAAATATTTTACTTTCAACAAATTTTTTCCGTTCATGAGTTTTTTTTTTAAGAGATGCCATTCATAAGTTACTCTTTGGTCTAATCCTATTTCTCCCATGTCCTTAATACTTAATTACTTCATCAAAGTGTCGGTTTCGTTGCTGCGAAGAACCGTCCAATTATATATGATTCATCAGCCCTGAAAAATATTTTTTTTCTTTTTTAATCATAATATTAGCATGAAATTATTTTAATAAAAAATTATGACAAATCATTATTGGGAATCCTAAATATATAGAAATTGAATTTTTTTTTCTAATATAAAATCATGGATGATAGTTTTAGGCTACGTTTCAGATTCTTAAGCCCTAAGGACCCACGTCTCTTTCTGCCCCATCAACGGTCACGACGCGCGGCTCTTAATCCTAAACGGCAATTGTGGCATGACGTTCGTACGAACTCGGATCCCACGCGGTGCCCCAAAAGACCTTCACGCTTTCTTCCCGTTGTTCCAGCTATGCTAAAATCTATGCTTTAATGCCTTCTTTAGATAATGAGTGGAATAAAAAAATAGAAGAAAAAAATAGGAAAGGAAAAACAGAAAGGATGGATATATTAAAGAAACCAAAAAACTAAAAATAATGTTCAGATGGAAAAAAATAGGAAAAATAAATAGATTTTTATTTATTTATTTGGATGAGCAGAGGATAAAGAGAAAAGAATTAAATAAATAATATGAAAATATTTTTATACTAGCTAAAAATGGTAATTTTTTACTAATATTTTTCTTAACATATTTTTTAGTTATTTATATTAATAAATAATTAAAATTTAAAACAAAATAAAATAGAGATATTATTCTCTCCCATTTCAGCCTAATTTTTTTTGGAGAAAATGTTTTAAATGAGTCATAAAAAAACAACTTCTCTTCGTTTTATGGTTTTTCTATCAAGCAAATGATAAAAAAAATATTGATATTCTCTTCGTCTTTTTTTCTTCTTATTTCTGACCACTAAATTTCCATCCAAACGGGTAAAGAAACAGGTGAAAGTTTTTAGAGGATAAAATCAATAGAAAAAGTGATAAGTTAATTGATTAAACAAGAAGTGATTCATAAAACTAGTTGATATATTCGAGAAAAAACTACTTAATAAATACAAAATGGCATAAAAAATACTAGTTGTGAATTTTATATAACTTTTTATTTTATAAACAAAAAATACTCTAAAACATGTGGTTTTATTTTATATGATTATAAAGTGTTTAAGGAGTTTAAGTCTCAGTTGTTAAGATTTTGCGCTAATCATGATTTAAATTTATGATCAAGTGTTTAAGGAGTTTAAGTCTCAACTACTTGAATTAACCATTAGTATAGTGAAATTAAATATGATGCATATTACCATTTTTAATTGAAATTGAATAAATTACAACAAAAGTTATCATTTATAATAAAATTGAATGACAAAATTACTCACGTGTCCCAGCTTATTTATTAAAGTTGTAAAATAGTTTCTTAGGTTGCTTGTGACTCGCGAGACGTACTTTTCGTGAAATTTTACCTTATTTATACCAGGGTTTGGTTCAAAAGTTTTCATAGCTTTTATAAAGACGAATATAATTAAATAAATTTTATATCTTGAATCAATTAACATATAAAGTTCAAAATGATAAATATTACTTAAAGCATCTTCAAGGAGTGTAATTTGAATAACTCATTTTGAGTTATTTATCTTATGTTAAATAATCTTTATAATATCACATCATAATTAAATAATTTATATATATTCTATTTCAATGGTATAATTTTAAGTAACTTTCGAATTATCTCTTTAAATGAAAATATTTTTTTTTAATCATAAGCAACCAAACTTAACTTTAAGCAGTCAAATAAAACACGTATATCACTTTCAATGGTAAAAATAATAATTAAGAAATGGTGTCTAAAGATAAGCAACCAGCATTAAAGATGCTCCTAAGAGATATTTTATAACTTTTAATAAATAAAGGATAAATTTTAACAAAAAAGTTTTTTTTTAGACCACATGTACCTTGATAGAAGATAAACCTATTCGAACGGGATAGAACAAAAAACTCTTTTTCAAAATATTTAATATAACTACATACTCAATACTCAAACTTGAAATATATAATTAATCTGGAACAATGTCACACCAATTAATGTACTTAAAATAAAGTTAAGAAAATATATGAGTAATTTATCATAATCAAATTAATTATTATAAAAATTACCTTTATTATATACAATCAAATCAATTATGATATAAGTTTCAATTATATTTCATTTGATTAATACTGAAAGAATAACTTGTGTTGTCACTAATTTGATTTTAAGTTTAAAAAGCTCTATCATAATTAATTTAATTACTCATCGTTAGTTCAATTTTAATTAATTTCAATTAAAATAATTAATTACAACTAATTAGATCATAATTAATTCAATTAATTGAAATAATTCAATTAAATCAATTATAATTTTAATTAATTTCATGTAATTTGAAATTTAATTAATTAAAATCATAATTCTAATATGAATTTCTCTTTTTAATTGAAATTGAATTAATTGTTTAAAGACAAAAAAAAACAAATTTATTTCCTCTCAAACAGCAATAACACAAGATGTATTAAAGGCTGGGAAATGGGAATAAATAGACATGACAAATAATTTCACGCTCGTGAATACTGCTCTGATTTTGGTGAAAAATATTCGCTTTCATCAGGTATCAATATGTCTATGAGTACGAGTATGGGTATTACTTGAACCTTTTAAGCAAGGATGGAGAGGTGGATGTGCATCAAATTGTACCTGTACTCATCATTATTATATTTTTCTTATAACTTTTGTTACCACACACATATATATGTTAAAAAACTAAAATTGTTACAACAATTTTTTATTGTTATAACTTTTGAAAATAGAAATCAATTAACTTAATAGTTAATATGCATTTAACTAAAAGTATAATTGAATTTTTAATTTTTTATCTTTATTTTCTTTGTTATTTATTATATTTATATATTGTTTGAATTAAAATATAATTTAAAAAAATATTAATTTATTTAAAAATTTATAAGTAAATCAAAATTATAAAAAAAAGAATGCAGTGGATTACCTATAAATATATCCGAATCTGATAAAATCTGATAGACATGAGAATGAATATTAAAATTTTAAATTCCCCTCTTTTATGCACGTACTATACCCACATTGCCTTTTATGGGATGGGATTGGGGAGAGTCAAACCTTAGGTTCCCTTAAAATTGAGGTTAGTGTTCCATAATCTTTTAAGTTTTATCTCTATACTCACATGCTATAATTTGTATATTTTATAATTTTACATCAAAGTTAGTCTAGGTTGAAGCCTACACTGCATTGTTCTTAGAAAAAAAATGTCATATTGCTATGATAGAAAAATATTGGCTAAGTTGCAAATTTAATATCCATAAAACTAATCCAAAACTTTGTTTACAATATAATTCAAGTAAAATGATTTTACTTTTACAACTGAAAGTTGTGGTATGAAAGTGGAAGAGGAGTAAAAAAAGATGAAAAATGAGAGTTGTTTTTGTTTAAGATAAAAAAGGGTGAAAAGTTGTAAAAAAAATTGGTGGGATCCACCTTGTAACTTTCATCTCTCATACATAAAGAAAGAGATGGAAGTACACATTTCACAATAGATACATTATCTCACTCCTCTTGAGACAACATCGAGGCAAATTTCACATGACATAATTAATTGAAAGGTCAAAATGGATCAGTTGAACCCAATAGGTTTAAAGTTAACAGGTTGAACCAGTTTGACTCACCTTTAAGCAAGTCATAAAAATATCAACCTGGTTTGTCCCACCATGGGTTGGTGGGTTACATAAGTTGGATCACAAATTTTTTTAAAATAAAAATATTAAAAATAAAGAAAAAAAGTTTTTCTATGTTTCTTTTGAAAGGAGACACTTTTCCAACAAAGACATTTATTAATTCAAATTATTCAAATACAAATAATAGACAAATGACTCAAATAACCATTCAAACATCTAATATTATCATTCAACTAACCATTCAAATGTATGGTTCATATACATAAATATCACTCAAAAGTCTTTAAACACTAAAGTCTTAAAATAAATAAAAAATATTAAAAAAAAAGGCAAAACAAACAACCAAAAGGCACTAACCCTAAGTCCTTGACATCAATGACAAGTGGCTTCGCGGATAGTGGAGACCTTAACAATGAGATCACGACGAAGAAGAGAGAACAATTGACAAAAACCATGACTGGCAAGTGGTGGCAGACGGAGGAGACCTTAACGGTGGTTGGCTGAAGGTGCTTAACTACAGGCAACGACACAACCTCAATTGACAAAATCACACTTGAGAGAATGACTGAGAAGAGAGGAGGACTTAGGATGGAGGATGATACTTGACAGGGGATGATGATAAAGAAATCAATGAGCTTAACACAAGTAATGAGCGACGCGGCACGATGCTGAGTGGACAAGTGGTTAGGGACTTAGGGATCAAGATGGCAACATGAAAGAGAGAAAAAATGAGAGGCAGGGGGCAATGAGGCATTCATGCTTTTTTTAGGTCATGAGGCTACTAACATAATAATTAATAAAATAATGCAATTATACAAGTTTTTTTTTTTTTTTCAGTTATATACTCAAACTGGTTTAGCTAGCTAGTTAAGTGAGTTATATTTGTTTTTTGTCAGCATTGTGAATTTTTTTTAGCTCAGCTATACCCATTCCGAATCCATGATGAGTCGGGTTGACCCAACGGGTTCAGACTCACTTTGACACCTCTAATAACTGAGATTATGCTCCCCTCTGCCTTTTTTTCTATTTTATTTGGAGCCCTCCCCTTAATTATTTTATAATAATAATAATAATAATAATAATAATAATAATAATAATAATAATAATAATAATAATAATAATAATAATAATAATAATAAAAACAAATAATAAAAGTAAAAATAATACAAAAAATTAATAAAAAAATAGTATTGAAAATAAATAATAATAATAATATATTTTAACTCAATATTTTTTTACTTATCTAATTACTTTAATTCAAATATTTTATCTTTTTTCATTCATGTTTATCAAACTCATCCTTAGTAATTTGTATGGTGAAGAAAAAAAAGAAAAAAACATGGATTAAAGTCCTATTTTTACTATTTTTACAATATTTAATAAATAAATTGTCCCACATTCATCAACATCAATCACATCAACATAAATCACATCTTCATCAATTGATGGTCCACTAATGATCAATGAATGTGGAATTTAAAATATGTAATACTAAAAATTGCAAACCAAAATTATGAATTTAAAAATAATGAAACTAAAATTACAATTTTTTTTATTAAGAGGGAGTTATTTATAAGAATAACCACAAATTGCCACAGCGTGCAGCAACAGAAAAGAAGAAACAGTAAAAAATCTTCAACATGTGTGTTTAAGCTTCCAACGGAAAGAGAAAGAAAAAACTTTGTTAAATAGCCTTCATAATACATAAGAATAAGAAGATTAGAAAAGAAAATGGCAGTTTTTCTTTTATCTTTTAGAAAACTAATTCTGAAAAAGGAAAATATTTTTACTTTAAATCTGAAATTATGATAAAAATATTTACCAACAATTCCTCACTAGTTTAAAATTTAAAGTAATGAAATAGCATAATATTATAATTGTGTAGTATTAGTAAAAAAATTTATAATTATATAAAAAACTGAAAAAATAATTTTAATGCTGTATAAGGCATTGTATTTCTTAGTACAATGATACTTTTGGGTTAAAACCTTATGCTTAGTGCACTTTAATTTCCACCCGAAAAATATAAAGACTTAATTGTCGTAGGTGACATCTCTTAATCGGACTTTATAATATAATATAAGTATTTATTTGAATTCTAATCAGTGAATATGCCTTACGAATTTATATATTAACCTGTCAGACAGACTAATCGTGTGCAGTAAATAATTCCTGAAGCAAAGAATACCGATATTTGTAAAATATTTCTACATAGTAGTAGAATTTATGTATGAGAGATAGGCAAAACGATGCACTTTTTAGTGTACTTGTGTCTCTTTTCTTTATAAAAAGAGGGAGCTATTTATTTATATGAAGAATAGCCACAAATGTGCAGTCCCAAATTACCACAACGTGTCTATATTTTGCTTGTGCTTCAATCCTTGGAATTGCTCAAAGTGTCTTTACACTATGCCTCTTTTAAAACATAAATAATTGGTTAACAAATGGGCCCAATACCATTACCAAAAAAGAGGACCTAAACCCAAGAAAACAATGATAACAAGGAAATTAATCCGGGAATAGGAACTCCCAAAACATCAGAAAACAATAACTGATTCAACTGAACAGTAGGTAACTTTAAATGTAAATTACTTGTTTTTTTAGAAAAAAATAATCTAGGAGGTGCATTTAGAAAAAAGATAAGCCGATAACAATGGCCTTTCACCATTTACATCCAAACTGGCCCGATGCGCTGTGTACTCTTCTAGGGAGCCTATTTAAGGCAATGGACATGTCTACGGTTTTTCTTTGGGATATGCTAGGTGCACCCAACAATATTGCTGGTGCACCCAGCAATTTATTGAAACTACCATTTTACCCTTCTTTAAAAAAGTTTAAAATATTTAAATAGTTTTCTTCTCCTCTCCCGGAATCACTCAGCCACTTCTTCTTGCTTCTGCTTTTCTTCCTTTGCTTACCTCTTCCGCGAGCCTTCTCCTTCACCGCGAGCCCAGGTGCTGCTTCTTTCAGTTGGACGCCATTTCCGTTCGTGGTAGGTGTCCTTAATCTTCCCTTTGCTTTTATTATGCACTGTAGTTGTAGCATTTAGGGTAGGTTAGAAGAACCTTAGGTTAGCGGAACCGTAGGGTAGAAGACGAGAGCAGGAGACGCCGGAAAAAATGGGGAAATGGCTGACGACGGAGTCTTCCGGAAGACCCGTTAGGGGTTCTTCCGGAAGTTCCAGAACAACCTTTTCCGGAAAGTTTCCGGAAGAAGTGTTCTTCCGGAAGTAACCAAACGTCTTCCGGAAGAACACTTCTTCCGGAAGACTCCCGGAAAACCTCTTCCGGGAACTTTCCGGAAGAAGTGGTTCATCCGGAAGAACTCCGGAAGACGCGCACTTCCGGAATAAGTTTCAAATTTCCGGAAGACCTTTCCGGAAGAACCCCTTCTTCCGGAATGTTTCCGGAAGAACCACTTCTTCCGGAAGTGGTTTTTTTGTTTTTTTTTTGTGTTTTTTTTTTAAAAATTTTTTTAAACAGAAATTGTTTTGTTTTTTTTAAATGAATTATTTTATTTATTTTGGTTATTTTGTTTTTTAGATTTTATGAAAAATGAAGTTTGGGTTTTTGATGTCATATTTTTTTTATAATTTAAATTGTGTATTTTTACTAAATATTAATTTGTAAATTAATTTTTTTTATAAAAGTAGTTGTGTTTGTTTTTGTTTATTGTTTATTTTTTTAAATTAGTGTTTTTTCTTTAAAAATGAAGTTGTCTATTTTTATAATTAAAGTTGTGTGTTTTGGAAGTTTTATAAAAATACTAATTTTTTATAATTAATTAGTTTATTTTATTATAAATGAAGTATTTTATTTACTAAAAAAATTGTGGATGTTTACTAAATAATTTTTTTTACATTAGTTGTTTAATTTTTTTTTAAAATTAAGTTGTGGATGTTTAGTAATGAATTATTTTTATATTAGTTGTGTTTTGTTTTTATAAATGAAGTTGTTTATTTTTTTAAAAAAAAAATTAACTTGTGGATGTTTACTAAGTAATTTAGTTGTGTTTTTTTTTTAGAAATGAAGTTTCTTATTTTTTTTTAAATTAAGAGTTGGATGTTTACTAATTAATTTTTTTTATATTAGTTGTGTTTTTTTTATAAATGAAGTTGTTTATTTTTTTTTTTAAAATTAAGTTGTGGATGTTTAGTAATGAATTATTTTTATATTAGTTATGTTTTTTTTTATAAATGAAGTTGTTTAATTTTTTTTAAAAAAAATTAAGTTGTGCATGTTTATTAATAATTTTTTTTACATTAGTTGTTTTTTTTATATAAATGAAGTTGTTTAATTTTTTTTAAAAATTAGGTCGTGTATGTGTGAAAATAATTTGATTTAAGTTAGTCTTATTTGTTTATAAATAAAGTTGATTTTTTATAAAGAAAATTGTGTATATTTTGACCGAAAAAAATACGTGTTCGACATGATTTACAGATCATGGCCAGAACACGAGGTTTAGGTCGTGCCATAGGTAGAGTTGTAGGCAGAGATAGAGCTGCTGACGAGGATGCTGGCGATGTTCCCGAGAGGCGTAGGCCTACTGCCTCAGCCCGTAGGCTACGCGTTCATCAGATGACTACGGAGGGACGTGATATGGCTGAGGACGTCGCTGAAATGACTGATGATGTCCCTGAGCAGCCTACGGAGGCACCTGAGATGCGTGCGGACGCACAGGGTGCTGATAGTGGTGAGGGGTCAGATGGTGATGATGCTGCAGAGGGATTCCTTGGTGGTCCACGTGACCCGTCAGTGCTCACATCATTTGCCGAGCATGTTGCACATGCCGTGTGGAGTGGACAGGTATTTTAATTTGTTAATTATTTGTCATTGTTTATTTATTTGTTTATGATTAATTTTTTTTAATAATTGTATAATTTGTACTTCAAATCAGGAACGTCCTGATTTGAAGTTAGTGTCACATGGGAGGAAGGTGACACTGATTGGGAGGCCAGTGCCTGAGATTGAAGGCCTGGTGGCTGCCACAGGATTAAGTTCATTGATAGATTGTTCAGTTATTACTGGCGATCCTGGACTTATATCCGCATTTGTGGAGAGGTGGCACAGTGAGACTAGCACCTTCCACCTTCCTGTAGGAGAGCTGACGATCACATTGGATGATGTGTCGTCCATTCTACATTTGCCCATCACTGGCGCCTTGCACAGTTTCCACGCTCTTTCTACGGAGAAGGCCAGATTCTTGCTCACGGAGTTGCTGGAAGTGTCTGCGGAGGAGGCCAGAGCCGAGACAGCACTCACACGTGGAGCATATGTACGATTAGGATGGGTTCGTGACATTTATGAGACCAGATGTCAGGCCCGGCGGTGGATTGTCGCAGCTCGCGCTTATCTGCTGCACCTTGTCGGTTGCACTCTTTTTGCTAATAAGAGTGCAACATACGTGCATGTGGTCCATCTTGACGCTTTCCGGGACCTCGCTCATAGTGGTGGTTACGCTTGGGGGGTTGCCGCGCTGGTTCATATGTATGACCAGTTAGATGAGGCTTGTAGGACCACCACCCGACAGCTTGCGGGGTACTTGACGCTACTTCAGGTAAATTTTGTGTTTATTAATATGTTAGGTTCGATTATGATTTAAACATGTTTTTATGTTATGTTAACCTCAATTATTGTGTAGTGCTGGATCTATGAGCACTTCCCTAGTGTGCATCAGTGCGTGACTGACGATACATACCAGGAGACGTCCCCACGTGCTTCCCGGTGGTTGACGTCGAAGGCGCACATGAAGGGCATCACAGGAGCACCCTACAGGGCACGTTGTGATGGTTTGACCGTCACAGATGTGTCCTGGTTGCCGTACACGGAGCATCGGGTTGTTAGGGCGTTTCAGGAGATTTCATCGTTCCAGGGTCAGCTCAGATGGGGTCCTATGATCGTCACAGTTCGACCGGAGAGGGTGGTGTGCCAGTTCGGTTACATCCAGAGCATCCCTCCGCCGCCTGTTAGTGCACGATTGTCACACGATCAGATAGATGACAGGTGGATGGAGTTTGCGGATCACTTACTACCTGCGGGTCAACCTTGTCTAGTGCCTGGGCAGGTATCTGCGGATTACATTGAGTGGTTTTTCCGCATATCTCACCCTTTCATGACACCGACCCAGGCAGCTGACCAGCAGAGGGATGCACCAGCTGCAGACCCTGAGGACTACATACAGCCGCCCAGCCCCCAGGTTCCAGTGGCATTTGACCCCCCTCCATATGTGGTAAGATTATTTGCGCGTTTAATGTTTTATGAGTTGTTGTTTATTTTGAATTTCATAATAAATGTTTTTACTGACTTTGACAGAATGATTACGAGGGATATGAGGCGATTGCACAGAGGTTGGAGCGTGTGCTCAACCTTAGGATAGTCACTGCAGGCACAGAGTTATATGACATTATGCAGGACTGCCTGACGATCGCGAGAGGGGGACCCAGTGCTGATGGGACGGTCAGGGCTCGTCAGAGACGCCGCACGGACCATTGATCATTGTATTTATTTTGTTGTATTGTAGTTGACATGAATATTTGTAATTATTACAGTTTTTGTTTAATATAGTTGACGTGTTTTGCACAGTTTATTATTTTATAATATAGTTTGTTATTCCGATTGTTTGTGGTCCTTAAGTGAAGTTTACGGTTGTTTTAAATTTATTTTTAAAAAAAGGGAACCTAGAATCATGAGTTTTGTTTGTAAGAATTACATAAAAAATAAAAGTTTTTAAAATGATTAATAATTCATAAGTGAACCCTTTTTCCATGTTCAAGTACCCATGTTTGTAAGAATTACATAAATGAACCCTTTTTCCATGTTTGTAAGAATTACATAAAAAACATAAGTTTTTAGAATCATGAGTTTTGTTTGTAAGAATTACATAAATGAACCCTTTTTCCATGTTCAAGTACCCATGTTTGGGATTTTTTTGCGTGGGTGTGCCAGTGCCCTAAGACAATGGAGGGCGGCCATTTCTCATGTTTGGACGTCAAAGAACCCAAAAAAAATAGTCCCGTTCCCCGGTTCCGTCAACTAACACGTCAAAACAAAGCCTCAAAATCCAAAAAAATACAAAATGAACCCTTTTTCCATGTTCAAGTACCCATGTTTGGGATTTTTTTGCGTGGGTGTGCCAGTGCCTTGAGACAATGGATGGCGGCCATTTCTCATGTTTGGACGTCAAAGAACCCAAAAAAAAGAGTCCCGTTCCCCGGTTCCGTCAACTAACACGTCAAAACAAAGCCTCAAAATCCAAAAAAATATGAAATGAACCCTTTTTCCATGTTCAAGTACCCATGTTTGGGATTTTTTTGCGTGGGTGTGCCAGTGCCCTGAGACAATGGATGGCGGCCATTTCTCATGTTTGGACATCAAAGAACCCAAAAAAAATAGTCTCATTCCCCGGTTCCGTCAACTAACACGTCAAAACAAAGCCTCAAAATCCAAAAAAATACGAAATGAACCCTTTTTCCATGTTCAAGTACCCATGTTTGGGATTTTTTTGCGTGGGTGTGCCAGTGCCCTGAGACAATGGATGGCAGCCATTTCTCATGTTTGGACGTCAAAAAACCCAAAAAAAATAGTCCCGTTCCCTGGTTCCGTCAACTAACACGTCAAAACAAAGCCTCAAAATCCAAAAAAATACGAAATGAACCCTTTTTCCATGTTCAAGTACCCATGTTTGGGATTTTTTTGCGTGGGTGTGCCAGTGCCCTGAGACAATGGAGGGTGGTCATTTCTCATGTTTGGACGTCAAAGAATCCAAAAAAAATAGTCCCGTTCCCCGGTTCCGTCAACTAACACGTCAAAACAAAGCCTCAAAATCCATAAAAATACGAAATGAACCCTTTTAACAATTAATTTTTTGGACCACTGAAACAACGCATTCAACTTTATTATGGGAATTAAACACGCCGTAAACATATAAAGGTTACATCAACGAAAAAACAAAAAATTAAACATCACATTCAGTTGTTTAGCGACGTCCCACTGACCTCGTCTTCAACATATTTAGTAAAGACAGCTAAAATTTCTATTGGTCCATATTTTTTCCAGTAGTTAGATTGTACTAACACCTTCAGCAGTTCTTCGTTGGTGATCAGCTCATTTATTTCATATTTTATAACCGTATCTGAATACTCAAACCGAGCTGGTTGGCGGAAAAACAATCGTCTTACCGTTTGTGATTCGTGAATTCCAAGAGGGGGAATCCCTTTAGGTGCAACTTGCTTGATTAAATTCTTCAGTTCATCGATGGTACATGTTGAAGGAATTTGAAATTTCTTAGGATTTTTTCCTGTGAACGCGCATCCAACAAATTTGTTATGCGGTGGCATGTTCCATTTGCCGTTGTAATACAGGATCGCGTCATGAATACGAGGCATAGTGCGTTCAAGTAAGTTTATTATTCCATCTGGTGTTCTTCCAACGGTGCATAATAACTCAATCGGACCAACACAAGAAAATTGATCATTACACATTAACATTGTGTTGACATCGTCATCATTTATCAATTTGATACACTCAAAGCGAATTTGGTTACCTGTATCGATGAATGGCTTCCGGTAGTGAATTTCATCCAAAAATTGTTTGTCGGATAGCTGAAGGGTATTGTGTATTCTGGTTTTTAGGCTTGCAAAATCACACCTATTTGGTACTCGAATGGGCACCGGAGTTGAAGTTTGGAAGTAAACCCCAGTATCATTGTGAATAATCGATCCATTTGGATAAATGAAAGCCAACCTTGAGTTGACAATCGTCTGACTGCTAGTTTCTCCTAGAAATGCCATAGTTTGTGTATCAGTTGAGAGATTATTTGAAAGCAAGATAATGTGTGATTTAGTAGCCTAGTCTGCCATATATATAGATGGTTGTGACCGAGCCTTTATTTAACTTTGTTTACAAAAAAATAGACACGCGTAAATGTGTAGTCAAGTCAGCCAATGTGTTGTCGCTAATGTGTAGTCAAGTCAACCAATGTGTTGTCGAGCGACTGCTAGTTTCAAAATGTGTACTGAAGTCAGCCAATGTGTTGTCACGCTCAAACTGTAATACGCATGCATGTCATTATGTGTTGTCAATTATGACAATGATGTATGCTGCACGCGTAAATGATTTTTGTTGGACCAACAATTTCCTTGCTTAACCAAACGAGTAGTTGATAATATTAATTGGTTAGTAACGGGTTACAACAAATTATATCGCATAATGAATACAATTAAATAAAAAATGCATGTTTAGTCTTCATTTAGGTCTACATAGTGTGTTTTGAATGACATCAAGCTTGTGTATTGCTGCATTCTACTAATATATGGAATTGCCCATTGCTTTGCCTGAGAATAACAATTGGTTGACCACAACAGCGCTGGAGGCGGCAACGGACAATGGTCTTTCAAATAAACCTGTTGTACATGAACAAACATTATATCATGCGCTGACCGTGCCAAACGAACCAGCGAAGTCATTGCATAATTGTTACACTAACTATATTCAATGTACCTGAACAAAATGATTTCCAAACACGTGACCGACACATATGATGCGGTGGCCAGAAGAGTCAGGTGGTGGTTGACTTCTAAGAGGGAAAAATGTCATGCTTTGTTGTTGGGACAACGATACAAGGATTACGTTATACCGTGAAGCAATCACATATCCCATGTCTGTTATATCCATCCACTTGTCCACACTAACCTGAATGAACCAAACATACACATGTAAGTAATTTAAACATTGTTATTAAAAAAAAATTAACCTAAAAACATACCTTTGAAAAGCCATCAACAAGTAGGGACAACTTTAATTGTTCAAATCTCTCTGTGCCACCGAAGAGGTTCATGTACTCATGCGACCACCTGCCAAGTTCTTTAAGCAATTCATTACGCACTAACGGCCACGAATCTTCCCCCATACCTAATAAAGCGCCAATGGACCGATATCCACAGTTACCGTCCGCTTTCACATCCACAACGTCACGAATGAAACCTTGAAAGAATGACGCAAATTGATCCAACATTGGGATGATCCTTGTTGGCTGACGCGGTTGAGAACATGATGCACTTCGTTTCACTGGAGAGTTGCTGCTTTGAACAGAATGAAAAGCATCAACATACTCCCAGTAAGACGGATCACGCTTTGTGGATGTTTGACTTCTTTTCATCGGTTTCTTCGGTGCACCTTTAGTGTTCACCTTTGACGGAGGATGGCACATAGAGTTATGATCAGGGTATGCGATTTCTCGAAGTTTACTCTTCAGATTTACTTTGCCAGCCACATCAAGTTCATCAAACCTTTTAGATATGACCTTTATTTCTTCCTTGATGGTGACTTCCGTCTCACATAACCCTTGGTCTGAAAAGCAAAGTCTCCTCCAAAAAAGATGGACTGACTCCAATGGGATGCTGCTAGCAGTATACCTAGAAAGCTCACATGCACAAGGAAGCCCGTGCGTGCTTCTCATCACACAACCACAAGAAGAGAGATTGTTCCCGAGATAACGTAGACGGTCAATCTCAGAAGCAATCTGATTTAAAGCATCCCTCGAAACCATCCCAAGAAGCCTCTTGTATAAGGTTTTTTTATATACATGGCCAACCACATGCGTACTGCTTTCAAAGGATGCTTTAATTTCGACGTGTTGCAGCGTGATCATGTTGTTCATGGCATCCCAAACACTACATAGGTCTCCAACGCTATTTTGTAGTACTCTTTTGAGAGCCCAATGAGCTGATTCAACCCTACATTTAAAATACACAACAAACATGAAAATATACAACAATTAAATACCATTTAATATTAATCGTTACTAACAAATAAAATCAGTTGTTAATACCTGTTTGTTGTTGTGTTGCCTAGGTGCATGACCTTATTCGTCCATGCTGTAATAAATTTTTCCTTGTGGGGGATAATCCATGTGTCGTTAACATAGTCAACGAACATCGGCCAAGGCGAACAAGCAACTTGAAACTTCTGATGTGACTCATGGAACTCGTATTCAGACGGACAATCAACCAAAGTACCCCAGCTATCCATTACATAGTCCCACGCATTTTTTTCCCCGATTAAAGATTTGCACTTCGCCTTCACATTCTTATCGATATGAAACCTGCACAACAAATTAGTAGACTCGGGAAACACAGTTTTCACTGCATTCATCAGTGCTAGGTCTCTGTCAGTGACAATAACAAGAGGGAGGCGATCGTGTCTTAAAAATAGGCCTCGAAATCGTTCCAAAGCCCATACAATATTATTAACACGCTCAGCCTCCAGATATGCAAACCCAGCAGAGAATGTCATCGCCGTTGGTGTCACTCCAACAAAGTCAAGTAGTGGGAGTCTGTACCTGTTTGTTTTGTAGGTACTGTCTATAAAAAACACCAGATGACATGCATTGCATAACTTTACTGCATCTGGGTGACACCAAAACAGATCACGCACCACAACTTCATCCTTCAATCTATGCCAATGAATGTATTGATCACGTTCGAGAAGCTTCATCAGATGCTGCATTTCGGTATCAGCTCCTCTTATTGAAGAATGATATGCACTTCTTGCATTGTAAATTTGCTTTATCGTGGTGTAACTGTCGGCATTGTATTCCTTCAACGTTAGCAAGATGTTTTTCGGTTTCACCATCGACTTTGTCATATCAGCAATAATTTTCTTTTCTTCCTTAGTCAATCGCCCGGCGTATGGATGTCCAACTAAGGACTTCGCCAATTCATGATTATGAATCCCACAGATCAACTTCACCATCCAACCTTCCCCTCCACGCACTGGTTTCCCACGAAGCCTGAAGGGACAACCACATTTCCTACTCCCGGTGTTTTTTCTAACGAATTCTTTATTTCTACACTTGTACGTACCACTCCTTTCACACCCAATTAACACAAATGAACTTCTTCCTCTGCTACCGGTCTCTGTGTCAGATCTCATAATCACTGCAACAAATCCATTTTCATGGGCAACTGTTCGAGCCCATTGCAAAACATCATCTCGAGTAGCGAATACCTACAACGCAACCCTAACATATTAATTTTCATACAAACCATCAATTCAACCAATGACTCAAATTATCTATGATTACCTGAGATGTATTAAAAGCATTTGAACAATCGACATGTGGTTCATTCACTCCACATTCTTCTTGATTATCATAATCATAATCCATATGAACTTCTTGTGACATCGCAAAGTCATACCTCCATTGATCTTCGTCCATCTTAAGGACATATGCATCATACACAAGTACATTCAAATTATCATATAACTACATCCAAAAATTTACTACACCTTAAATAACAAACATATTAATAGGACATATGCATCATACACGACTATATTAAAATTATCATATAACCACATCGATAAATTGACTTCTTATTAACTAACAACTAATACAAATATATTCTAAATTTATAACTACATTATTTACTTAAACTAAACTTATCACTATAATAAACAACTAATAAAACATTTTTGTACCATTATACATTTAAGTTACCTAAATCATTTAATATTATACCATTATACCTAATTAAATCAATAATCCACAACATATATAAAACAGAAATAAAAAAAATTATAAAACTGAAATATATATATATATATATACACCATTATAAAACAAAAAAATTATTAAATGAATTTTATTGTTATAAATTTTAATGTCCACAATATATACCATTATACCTAATTAAACAAATAATCCATTAATCCATTATTAACTAACAGAAATATATATATATATATATATATATATATATATATATATATATATTATAAAACAGAAATAAAAAAAATGCTAATAATTTAACATTCCGGAAGAAGTTCTTCCGGAAGTGTTTTCCGGAAACACTTCTTCCGGAAAAGACCTCAGTGCCTAAAATTTCTTCCGGATACACATTTTTTTATTGCTTTTCTTCTCTAAAAACTAGCCGGAAAAGAAAAAAAATACCCATAAAAGCGTACCTCCGACAAAATAGGAAGAACAACCACTAACAAAACTTCAAATACCGAACACGGGACCATCAAATCTCTAAATACTTCACGGGACCATCAATGGAAACTGCAAAAGGGACCACCGAAAGAACACCAGGCAACCGGAAGAAACAAAGCAGAAGAAAGCGAAAGGCAGTAAAAAGAAGCGAAGAAAGCGAAAGCGCAGTTGAAAGAAGCGTGTACGCGTTAATTTAAAGAAAATTACACAAGGGCAAAATCGTCATTACATACGCATTAAATATTATTTTATTTTTACTTATTATTATAAAATGAAAATTATTATTTCGTTACATACGTTCACTAATTATTTAATTATTTATGTATAATAATATTAATTATTTTATAATTTAGTTTATCCATTAAAAGTAAATTATATTATCAAATAATTTTTTTTTAAAAAAAAGTTAACTTCCGGAAGAAGTTTCTTCCGGAAACTTCCGGAAGAAGGTTCTTCCGAAAACTTCCGGATGACGTTCTTCCGGAAGTAGTTTGTGGGTACTTCCGGAATTCACAAATTCTTCTTCCGGAAGAACGATTTCCGGAAGTTTTCCAGAAAAGCTTTTTCCGAAAAGTTTCCGGAAATACTTCTTCCGGAAGAAGAATTATTGAAGGGCAATTTTGCCACTTCACTGTTTGCTGGGTGCCCCAGCAATAATGCTGGGTGCACATAGCAACTCCCTTTTTCTTTTTTTCTTAGAAAAAACTCAAGTGACAGTAAAATATCAGGGAAATTATTAAAAAGGCGCCCAGGTGTTTAATAGTGCATACTCAATATTCAATAAGCATTCGAGAACATGAGAGGAGTTACGCTAATTATATTGTTTTTTTTTTGTTAATGTATGCTAACATAGCTTAGTTACTCTCTAAATATAATAATCTTTTAATTAATTTATACTGTTTTAGAAAGTTGGTTAATATAGTTAGTCTTGTTAATTTTTTTTTTTGGAATAAATATCAATTTTATGCATTATAAACACATCACAAAAAACATAGACATATGGAAACTGACTTAAAGAGTATGAGCCATATATAAAATCAAGAAGTCAACTTTAGACACATTTAATGTAACCTTTAGACTAAAATATTTAATGCAAATACTTGTTGTAACCCATGTGACTAATAATGTCACATGAGCAAACAATATAAATAAACAACCTGTAATCACCAAAGACACAACCCAACTCAATACTACGAGTATTCATAAAAGTCTTTCTCTTTGATTTTTCTCTCTCATTCTCTCTCTTCTAAGCTATCTAATGTTGCACGAGCCAAATCATTTTTCGTGTCCTACACCATAACAACAACACTATATATGGGAAATGTTGATTCTCTAGGATAAAAGAGTTAATAGTTCATGGATCTTTGTTAAAGTAAGTATGCGAAACAAAAAAGCTTCAACAACAACAACACATTTTTCACCTATAACCAAGGCCACAACTTCTCCAATGATGGAAGAGAACGCAGAGTTCACAAGCACGCAATTGGTTGAACTTGTAGAGATGCTTAAATAGCAAAAAGTGGTACTTGAAGAACAACAAAAACTCATGGATTTGTGAATAGAAAAGGAGGATGAACAAGTCGAGCATTCAAAAGCAATATAAGATGAAGCATATTCACTGGCAAAGAAAAAACGTGGCAAAAATAAGGTGAACAAATTGAAATCGCAAATTCTACCAAAATCCAGAAAAAAATAGTCTATGATCACTATCGTCACAGGGATGGAGGAAGAAATGGATTCTGACAAGGCCATTTCTTTCAACAGGTCGTTTCCAAAGCGCTTAGTGGAGCTCCAAGTTTCGAAGCAGTTGAGACAACTTTCAGCAATGGAATTGTATGACAAATCATTCGATCCAAACGATCATTTTTTGAAATTTGAATCGACATTGTACTACAAGGGAGCTTTAGCCTCGATAATGTGTCGCATGTTTCCATTGTCATTAAAGTCCACCGTGTTGAAGTGGTTTCAATTAAAGCCATTGAGGTCCATTGACTTGTGGCTTGATTTAAAATAGAAATTTAGATTCATTTTTGCAACCAGCAAAGAAAGGCCAAAAATGAAGGTTGACTTAAGATTAATTTGACTAGGAGCTGGGGAACTATTGAGAGAATACATTTCACGATTCAACAGCGAGGCAACAGTCGCGAGAAGCCTACAATCTGGAGTTGTGCTGATGTTGGCAAAGGACGGTGTGAGAGAAGGATCTCCTTTCTTTATATCCATATCAGAAACTCCAGTAGATAATTTGGAGGAATTTTTGAAAAAGGAGAAAAAATAAATCAATTATGAAAATGTCTTGGAAGCCAAAAAACTAAAATCAACCAAAAATCAAAATGCACAAAAGACAAAAACACAGGGAAAAAAGAACAAACTACCAAAGTTGGATGAGAGAACGACTTACAAAGTCAGATAAAAAATTAACAAATATTACACACCCTTAAACGCTTCATGGGGAAGAATATTGAATGAGATTACAAATGTGGAGCTAAAAGATGATGACCTTGATGTGCTTAAGCCATTAAGAACCAGGAATGACATAAGAGACCTATCGAAATATTGTCTCTATCATCGTCTAATATGACACAACACTGACAATTGCTTCCAATTGAAAAATGTCATTGAAATCCTTATATGTCGGGGTAAACTAGACAGATACGTGCGAGACCAAGGAGGTAATTACAAGCCTCAAGTCTCGATATGATTGGTCAAATCATGGAAAGCAAAGAGAAAGGTCTAGAAGTCCTGACAAACATCAAAGAAAAGGATGTTCTAGGGAACACTGTCTGAGATACATACATAGGACTTTAGAGAGGGAGATAAAAAACTATGTGTAGACAATACACTGGGATAGCTTTGAATTGAAGCATAAGACAAAATCTCTTGAAAAAAGGCCTAAATCCCCTCAGTATAAACATGAGGTGATATATGTCATAGCAGGGGGATTTACTAGTGGAGGATCATCAAACAATGCTCAGAAAAGATATGCGAGAAAACTTTTGACTATTGATCATGGTGGAAGAAATTAAAAATTGGTTAAAAGAAAACCTCCACCCTTGATTTTTGATGACAAAGGCATTGATATGTCAATTGTTCCAAACCATGATGATCCCCTTTTGGTAAGGACCTTCATTAATAATAAGAAGGTACATCGGTTATTGGTAGGTATAGGTAGCTCTACGGATTTAATGTTTTATGATTTCTTTAGGAATCTTAAAATCCCACAGTTGGAGTTACTTCCCTACAATGATGACCTCATAGGTTTCTCTAATCATCACATAACTCCAATAAGATATGTGAAACTGCACGTAACCTTTGGAAATGTGCCAATAACCAGAACGATTATCATCAGGTTCATTGTGGTAAAACTACAATTATCCTACAATGCCATATTGGGCATAACAACTTTTAACACACTAAGAGCAGTGATTTCAACGATCCATTTGGACATGAAATTCCTCAGTGATGACATGTCGATCATAACACTGAAGGGAGATAAGAAAAAAGCCTATAAGTGTTACAAGGAATCCTTGAAGTGAAAGAAATTGGACAAGTTGGAGGAAATGGATTATGAACCTAGGGCCAAAACACAATCTGAGGTGATCCTCACGAAGATGGATTGCCGAGATGATATAAAAAGGGAGCATGGGCACCTAGACTAGAGCCCAGAGGGAGCTACTAGAACCTCCAAACCAGGAAAACGAAAAAGCAAATAATATCCATTGGAGCGGACCTATTAATGTTCAAGACACAACTCTAGTAATTGTAAACAATGTTCAAACTATTATTGATGACATTGTTCCAGAATAAGACAATAATGAGGTTCTCCTTCAAATACCTATAGAGCAATCTTAAAAACCTCAAGAAGTGTCATTAAGGAGATCTACTATAGAGAGGAGAAGTGAAATCCCAAATGATTATATTATCTTTCTCCAAGAACATAAGGATGATGTTGGTTTAACTGAGGAAGATCCAATCAACTTCTATCAAGCTATGCGTAGTTCTAATTCTAAAAAATGGATTGATGCCATGAAGGATGGATAAAGTCTATGGAAGACAATGTCGTTTGAGATCTTGTCGAATTGCCTGAAGGTGTGAAACATATTGGTTGTAAATAGATATTTAAAACCAAGAAGGATTCAAAGGGTAATATCAAGATATATAAAGGCTTTATTTAGAAGGAAATCATTGACTATAAAGAAACATTTTCTTCAATGTCTTCAAAGGATTTGTTTAGAACTATTATGGAATTGGTAGCTCATTTTGACCTAGAGCTACATCAGATGGATGTCAAGATTGTGTTTCTAAATGGTGACATTGAAGAAACTATTTATATGGTGCAACCAAAAAACTATCAGGTGACCCAAAGTCTATGGTCTCAAAAAGGCTTCACTTCAACGATATTACAAGTTCCATTATGTCATTATCGTTTAATGCAGATAAACCTAAAACAAATAAAGAAGATTTTGATACAAACTTTATACGACAATGAGAAAAAAATTCTTAGTAAAACAAAACAAGATATAAGATCTAAAAACAAATTCAAACCCTTTGTCAGGTAAAGCAATAAAGGGAAGTACACAAAAAATTATACTGGTCCCTCTCAAACTCGAGACTACGTCCAGTTCTTGGCAATCTACACCAAGTTTCCACTAACTTATTAAAGTTACAAGTATTTTTTAGTGCCACTTTTGGCCCTACCCCAAGCTTGACTTTAACTCAATATTCTTTGTCATACCAAGTCACTATTGGCTCTAAACAAATCAATAAGATTTGTTGGAAGTTTGCAAACTAACTAAGTTGTGATCATCTTACAGACGGATAAATCACAAAGCACTTTTAGTCTTTTCTCTTAAGGTATACAAAGTGTTCTGAGAGCATAGTATCTATACAAAGATTTATAGAAATTTTTACAAGAAATAATGAAAGAATATGTTCGAATAAATGATTCATGTCTTGTTTCTTCAAAGCTTCTTTTATTTATAGTCTTCATCTTTAAGTATCAATTCTCTCACAATAGTAGGATTCTTCACTTTGTTTTTCGTCTAAAGACTTGATCCCGTTGGAGCATTAAATGCATGTCCTTTCTTCATGCAAAGTCTATGCTGACAGGCTAGTGTATTTTGTACTTCATCAGGAAAGTCACTTCTTTCATCATAGCAGGCTGCAACAACATAATGCTTCTTTTGATGAGGTTCAACGTCTTCTAGATTGTGAACTCCATTTTTTCTGCATATGACTTTGATAGATCCTAGGAAAATGTTTTTTTGCATGAAAGAATCTCAGACACAGAGTATTAATTGAAGGTCTTAAATGCACTACTTAAATGTTTTGCCAGATCGTCTTATGGATGTATCGTCTAAAAATACAAACATAGGGATACAAATCATGATATGATAGCACATCAGACACAACTCTTATCATTTGTATTTATTTGTATCTAATCAAAATAATTAAGAGTCCTGATTCATTTTTAAGACGTAAATGTCTTTTGACTTAACAGTTATCACAAGAAAGCTATATCGATATGGTCCTAGATAGATTCGACAGAAAAGGTAGTAAACCAAGGAATATCCTAACAACTAAAGGAGACAAATTAAGTCTCAAACAATGCCCTAATAATGACCTTGAAAGAACTGAGATACAAAAGATTCCCTATTTGTCAGCAATAGGAAGTCTAATGTATGCTTAAGTTTGTACTTGTCCCAACATGACATTTGTTGTAGGAGTTTTGGGCAAATACTTGAGTGATCTTAGAAGGCAGAAAAACGTGTGATGGGTTACATGAAGAGAACAAAATGGTACATGCTCACTTATCATAAATATGATAATTTAGGGTTCATTTATATATGTTGGTTGGAGGATCTATCTCTTGGAAGTCTACAAATAAACTCTCATAGCTTCTTCGACCATGGTTGTAGAGTTCACTGCTTGTTTTGAGGCATCCAACCACGATATATGGGTGCAGAACTTTGTCACTAGTTTACATGTGGCCCATGACATTGAAAGACCATTGAAGATTTATTGTGATAATAACTCAACAATTCTTTACTCTAACAACAATAGGAGTACAACCAAGTCAAAATTCATCGACATCAAGTTTCTGGTTGTTATGGAAAGAGTTCAAAATAGACAGATTTTTGTAGAGCATATAAGGACCGATTCCATGCTAGCTGACCCACTTACTAAAGGTTTGGTACTTGCAATTTTTCATGAACACACTACTCATATGAGTGTGATTCCTTATAGTACTTTAGTTTAGTGGGAGTCCCATTTATGTTCTATATCTTATGTTTTTCATATATTTGTATTGTTTGGATTTTCTGTAGAAATAAAGTTGATGTTTATCAATCTATTCTGAGCTTATTTTGTGGGCAATATTTATGTTGCATTTGGATTGATCTCTGTAAAGAATAAGGTTCAGACTAGTTGGAAATAAACATGATTAAGATCACATTGCATGTAATTTTCATGCCGCTTATCCATATTTGATATATGTCATCAAGTATGAGTGCAATGATGATCATTGTGGCTTAGTCATGTTAGGTTGTGATGAAAATCGCAATGGTTTATTGTTGTCATATGAGATAGACCAAATTGTTTAAAGGGGAGTCTATAAGTAAATAACATATGATTGTGCACCTAAAGAATTTTGTGGTATAAATATCTAATGCTAATATGAAGCCCAAGTGAAAAATTATCAGGAATTTTATAATTCCTAATTAATTAATATGAGCTACATATTCTATTATCATTTATATTAGTTATTTGCATTTAGTTGGACTTAATATAAGCGATCAAATTTAGTGAGCTCATTAGATTGTCAACAAAAAATTAATATGAGCTTAATGAGCAAAAATCAGTTTGGCTCAATTAAGGATAATAAGAATCATAATAGGTTAAAACCCAAAGTACGATTACTTTCTCTAATATATCAAATCAATAAACAATTTTTTCTCTCTCCATCTGAAGAGAAAACAATGATCTTGCAAGGAATAAAGTGATTTGGTTGAGAAATATTATAAAACTAATTATTCGTGATATTTTGCTGCATTTGTTTGATCAAATACTATGGATCCAAATATTCTTTAAACTTTTCTCTTAATAATGTGACGTAACATATATTTTAATGTTCATTTGATATTTTATATGATTTGTTAAAATTAACAAACTCGTAAAATTAAACAGACACCCTTGCTTCAAAAGCTTAAGCAAAACTGAAACCGATAACAAAAAAAGTCCAAAAAATAAGTGAGATAACACAAGTAACCCAGGGGGGTTGTGGGGGTATTCTTAGCTATGATAAGGCCCTTTTCTTTTTCGCTTGATATGTCAGATAAGAAAAGGAGCACCAATGCCAAATGACTCGAAAAAAATATTAGGCTGATCAAAATTTGGAACGTTACTCTATTCAATGCCAAATGAATAAAATAAAAAGGAGCACCAATCATAAAAGGCGCATCTTCCACTAGATGTATGTAAAATATGAGAGTGATTATTCAAATTTTAAGGTCGAACTGCACATACAAAAAATGATAAATTAAAAACACCAAATATCCAATCATAAGCTTGTAGGCTTGTTAATAGATGAAACTTGCGAGAAAAGTATATCAACCACAGATTCAAAACATAAGGGCACTTATTTAAAATTAAAAGCTTTAAATATATTTTAAATATTCAATAAATTATTAATTTTTGTTTTGAATTCTTAATAAATTTTTTTGTTGTATTGGATTTCTTATATATTAAATTTGTTTTTGAGTTTTTATTGTATAACGTGTTACATCTCAATGGTAGATATATAGTAGGAATTGACTGTTGAGATGATATCATATTATCACTCAATTACTCAAAATAAAAGTTTTGACATATTAGGGATATAATATTATAAAAAAATTATTTGAGACCCAAGTAAAAATTGATCATTTATTTATTAGGATATCAAAGATATTTAAACATTTTTTTGGCATTTCAGAGTGAATTGAGATGTAAAGAAAGAGGGATATTTGTGATTTGCTAGAATCATCCAGCTATTAATTTGTGATAGTTACAACATAGTACTATATTTGTGTAGGCATTTGAGCATGGATCCAGCTTTTCATGTCATGAATAAAGAATGGAATTTATTTGCATGATGGCCCCATTGGTGATATGAAGGCTTTTGCTATTACACTCCCAAATTTACTAAATACATTTTTTCTTTTTTACATAAATTATTCAAATACCCTCTCTCTCTCTCTCTCTCTCTCTCTCTCTCTCTCTCTCTCTATATATATATATATATATATATATATATATATATATATATATATATATATATATCTTGCATGATGGCCCCCCATTAGTGATATTCAAGGCTTTTGCTATTAAACTCGCACATTTACTAAATGCACTCTTTTTTTTTTACATTAAATTATTCAAATAACCTTATTTCTCTCTCTCTCTCTCCACACTCCCCTTATATTCAGGGGGTTGATTTAATCTCATGGTGACATTGGGAATGCTATGGTGGTGGGGTTTGAGTGGCACCTGTTCATCGGTTATGCTAACAACACAATGAAGATATAGTGGAGGAGGCACATGCTAAAAGGGGTTTTGTTGGACCAAGATAGTGCGTTAGCAACATTAGCGGTGAATCGGGGTTTTTTTCAATTCACGTTTGGCCTTTGCTGTTGTAGATCTAAGGTTGGTAAAACTTGATTTTGTGTCTAATTGCTTCTATAGAGATCTGTCGAGGTATGATTATGCGGCATGGAATTTTCATTAACATGAAATTTTGAAAGCTAATTTGGATGATGAAGGATGAGCATGAGGGAGTGTGTTTTTGGAAGAGGGTTTTTCTTAAGAGAGAAAAATATGAGGGGAGTGCATTAGTTGGGGTAGTTTGGGGAAAAATTCAAAATGGGAGTGTATTAGAAAATATGGGAGTGTTGATAGCAACTACCTCAAATGGCTAATAATTTTTTGCCCATTATAACTCTCTTTTATTTCTTTCTACTCCACATTTTTTTAAAGTTTTTTAAAAGACCAAAAAATCTCCACCTTTCCCCTTCCCTTCCTATTAAATTTTTCCACTCATACCTCCTCAGTTAACTTGTTTTCCGTCAGACCTCCTACTCCTCTCTTTCCTTTTCTTCCTTTTCTTTTATTTTCATCTCCACACCTCAAGTGTAGGTTCCAACTCTAAGTTCAGGAATTTCATTTTCTTTATTGTACTCTATAATGCAACAAAAACTTGTTTCTATCGTGTGAGTTTCATACACAATAAAAATAAGTTTCCATACTGTACTGGTTTCTCACACACATATATATATACAAGTTTCCAGTAGGTAGAGTACATAATGAAAACTTATTTGTCAAGGATAATTTTGTCAATAAAAAAGGGAGTGAGAAGACAAAACAAGGGGCTGAGAATATTAGTACTCATTTTCTTTTGATGGAACATGGGCTTTATTCCTACACGTAAACATTCTGACCTATTTTATTGTCTTCTATATTTTGGGGTTGTTCTATTTTGTTAATTTTGGGGTGTATTACGTTCATGATTATCTTCTTGTATGGCTCTTACTATTGCCAACTTTTGGCATATATATTTTGTGCAAAGTTTGGTTGTAAGTACAAATTTTTAATAATTTTTTTTTGCTTATAAAAAAAGGAGATGAAGAAAAAAAGAATTGTGCAATGTTTGGTTATAAGTGCAACTTTTTAATATAACTATTTTGCTTATAAAAAAAGAGATGAAGAAAAAAAGAAAAGAAATGCAGAGTTAAAATGATATATGAGAATCTAATGTTTTGAGAAATAGGATAAAAATGAGATGAAAGAGAAATAGGTATACAACTCAATAAAAAATGAAATAAGCATGGATTTATCTATACTTATGTTTAGAATTTGGGAGTAATGATTAAAAAGAGAGAAACATTAATTAGCTTAGTTGCATTTTTAGTCTTTCAAGTATTGCAACTTTGCAATTTTGATCTCCATATTCCAATTAGGTCTAGTTAAGTTTTCTCCTATTCACAATGAGGTTCTTCTATCTTGATTTCAACCATTGACAAATTGGTTGGATGTCATTGGCAATAAATAAATACAATGTACCAACTAAAAAACATAGAATATTCAAAAGGTTTTCTAGTGTAATATTGATTTAGGGTTTGTTTGGGGGTGGTTGTGAATTTTTTATTTTTGATTTTTAAATGCAGTTTTTGAAACAACATGTTTGACAAAAATGGAACTAAAATGATTTTTGACTCAATTTTAAAACACTTTTACAATCATTTTCAAAATCAAGAAAAAATATTTGTGAATTTATTTTCATTTTTTATATAAAAAACACTCTTCTTCCATTTAACAATGACCTTTCCACTACCACATATATCATTATCACAACTACCGTTGTCATCGACACTGACACCACCATTGACGTTACTACTACTATTGTCATTGTCATTATGCATGACCATTGACACCACCATTGACGTTACTACTACTATTGTCATTGTCATTATGCATGACCATTGACACCACCGTCACTAACACTACTAATGTCGTTGTCGCTAACATTATCACTATTACAATCATAATCATTATCACCACCACCAACATTAATCTCATTGTCACACCTAGCATTGTCATCACTACCAGCACTACCACCATTATTATCATCGTCGATATCACCACCACCACCACCACTACTAACACCACTATCATTGTCACTTGTACTGTCAATTGTCGTTACCAATGTTGTCATCATCACAAAATCACATCCTAAAACTAATTTCAATAAGATTGAAAACTTTTCAAATGAGTTTATGTTAAAACTAAAAATAAAAAAAAAAACTAAATTTTGGAAATTGGTTTTTAATTTTTTAAAATTAAAACTAAAATCTTGGTTATCATTTTTAGGATTTTTTAAACTTACAACTAAAAACCATCCTAAACGGGTCTTTTAATTGTAAAGTTGATGTTTCTTGTGTTAACTTTTCAGGATTAATATGACTTTTGTTGACATATTAATATGTATTTTTTTAGTGAGTATTTCTCAACTCTCATTATTTTATTTATTTATACATGTTAGTTATTCCTTTAGAGAAGAATTTATTAAAAACTATCATGAATCATTATTGGTAAACCTTAAGGGATAAACATTAAAGTTTATATTTCTGGTTCATAAACATTTAAAGAGTGTGAAACTAAGAGGTTTGGAATACTTGAACATTTATGTTTAGTCTTTCTTCCTTTATAAATCTCTTAAAATAACCTTTGGGTAGGTTTATTTCTTATTCTTGCAAATTTTTTTTATTTTAAAAAAATGAGAAAAAAAATGTTTGGTTAATGAACCCATAATAATTTAAAAAAATGTATATACCATTCTCAAAAAAATATTGATTGTTAAAAGATGGTATATCATTGAAAACATCTTTTAATTTGCGGGTATATATGATTATCATTGACTAATACAATTGTAATATATCATGAAATTTCTCCACTTTTTCTGACTGATGAAAAAGAATGTAATTTTTCCACCAAAAAAATATCATGCAATTTAAATATGAATATCATCTTTTTGTGCTTTTATAAATTTTATTTCAAAATTTCAATTTAAATATATACTTGCCGATAATTTTTATTTTTTTTTGCACTGCATACTTGTTGCTGATATTCATATATATCCGCATCATTTACACAAATTGTCCATGTGTAACTTGTGCATCCATCATTAATATTTATTGTGCAAGAGTGAAACAAAACAAATACAAAATTTGGATGGAACTTAACATAATAACATTTCAATCCAAGAAGTTTGTCAAGCGTGCATAGGAATAATGATTTCCAGCGCAACCTAAACTATCTCATTGCACTGTCATTATGTAATGTACAATTGATATTTAGGTGAGCCGCATGACATGTTTGTTTACAAATAAAGTTAACATACAATATTATTGGAAATCGAAGCCAACGTGAATGTGCATTCAACCAAAAGGAAAACAAAACATGTCCTTCTACTCAAAGTATTTTTAAAATCGTTTAATCAGATCGTAGTTCAATAAAATTAGGCGTTAAAGTAATTAAAAAATATAAAATGATATATTTAAAAAGAATAATAAAAAATGAATATTTTTTTAAAAATAAAAAAATAAAAAACAAGAAACTAATATTTTAAAAATATTTTTCAAGTAAAATTTTAAAAAAATTGCCATCTTAGTTTTAATCTCCTAGACATGTTTTTCACAAGTTCTCTTTCCAAGTACTCGGTAAAATCTGCACTACTTTCATAAAAAGGCAAAAATGAAAATTAAAATCACACAAAAAGGTCCCAACCAAAATTCCAACACTCAACCTATAGGACGAGAAAAGTTAAACTTACCACTAAGCTGACCATGTATTTTGCTTTACAAAGTGCAAACACAATTTTATATATTTATTCACAATATTATAATTTTATTATATTTCATACCAAGTCATGTGAGTCAATTAGTGATTTAATGAATCCATCACTAATCCAATGATTTAGTAGTACTTCAATTGAGTCGATGATTGGTTCAAAATTGATAACATTAACTTAAGACAATATGATTTTATTGATGATTTATTAAGAAGAAATTAGACCAAACACTCTTAAATTTAAAAAGTAGCTTAATTTTAAGAAAAAAATTACAAAGAGAAGTAGCTTTTCTAAAAACTGGTTAGAGGAGCTTAAAATTTGGCTCCAATTCCAATCTCTCATCCTTTTGGATTTTTGTTTTCTTTTTCCAAACGTACTACCATAGTTATGAAAATCGACCCGTACCGGTTATACCTAAAAATCGGTGACTCATACCAATTTAATGAACCAGCCGACAGAATTCTAACCTGCGAAGCTTCAAGTTATCACTAACCCAAAGTGTCATATATGATATAATACTAACAAATGTCCATTATTTGTATCCATTATTTGTATCTCGCACAAAATACAACAGATGTACAATTCTGCTATACATTGTGGGAAAGAATATTTTTGAAAATTAAAAATGTTGGTGGAGTGAATAGCAATGAGGTTGGAGCCAATAGTAGTTTCCCAAAGGGTTTCATCACCTTAACATGGGCCAGGTGGTAGACCCTGTGAGATCAATTTCGCTTTTAAGTCCATGTCTCCAAGTCACATAATAGTATATGATTATAAGTTTATAACTCATGAAACTGTAATCATCGAGGGAGTCAATGTCCTTCCCCCTCTACATGTGCGGACATTGACGCCCGGATCCAGTCATCGTCTTTATAATTTAATAATTCATGACACGACCTTCTTAATAAGTAGGAGAAATTATATTCTTGAGAGCACCACCATCATTACTTTCCCTTCCTGAGCCTTCATTCTAGCAACTCACTTTTTCTGTTTTGCCACCTTCGGGAATAGCTATAACTATTGCCAGCTTACTGGTGGTTGACATTAAGTTGAAATGGAAGATCCTCATATTATTTCTCCTCTAACTTCCAATTCAAAATGGTAAGGCTATGTTCAGTTTAGGAAAGAAAGTGATGAAAAAAGTAAAAACAGAAAAGAAATTAAAAAAGCGAGATAATTGTTAAATTGTTTGATAGAAAAATAAAATAAAAAATGTGGCGTGGAATTGTTGTAAATAATTGAAAGGATTTTACATCGATTTTAAAATAACAAATGTAAAATATATTTTTACATTGGTTATTTAAACATGTCTCATTTTCCATTAGGTACTTTTACAACTTTGATCCCTTCACTTTTCTCCCTCAGACTCAAGCCCTAGGGTTCCTTTATCCTTTACACTACTCAACGCTATGCTATCACTCACGACTTGCATGACAAAACCTTCTTCGTCATCATTTTTGGAATTTACTTTTCGTATTTTCCACCATTTTCATATTTGAACCGCAATTCGCCATTGGCAATATATAACTTTGCAGATCTTGATTTTGTTTTATTTTTCATTTATTTATTTCATGTTGTAGTATGAAGATATCACAAAATCTCAAATCTTACATTGTCTAGGATAATTTTGCCTGGTGTTAATATATCCAATTGTGATATGGACTATCAAAGTGACTAGTAAGGAGTGAAAGTCTGGTGGACATTAGTTTGGGCCTTGTGGACTTGACATAGTGTCAATCCAACCATTTGTCTCCCCTGCACCTACAATATTTTTACGTATTATTTATTCAACTTGTTTTTGAAATTCAAAGTTTATCCAAAAAATTTAGTTAATCCTACTAACCAATTCATTTTAAACTATATTTGTATCATAATTTTGATTTATATTTTTTATATACATGAGACATGTCAATTATTATGTTATTAGTTGTATAGTATAATATTGTTTTTAGAACAAACAATCCATTCAATGGCAAATCAAGTGAAATTTTATTGTTAACAACAATGATAATAATGCATTGAGACTATTGTGTGAATAAACTGATGAATTCATCTCACATGTCATCACAGCTTTTAAAAACTTGTTATACTGGGAGTGATTGCTTGTGAGTTCTGATAAACAATGACAGTGTACGTACTAGCTGTGTATGTGAGTCTCTTTGTATACAAGACTAAAAGAGTAAAAGTCTTTTAGAAAGCCTTTGAGTTACTATATTAGAAAAAAATACTATATTTTTAGTAAAAAGGTTTTCTAAAGCACTAATACCTTGTCCAAACAGGCCCCATGTACAAGAGGTATGTAAAAGTCTTTGTGTTATAGGAAACGATTTATCAGATTGATGGGAAAAAAAACTCTTGTTAATGTTTACATTGTGTTTCCCTCGTGTAGATGTTGGTTAGATTTAATTGGTCGGAATAATGCTTAGTCTTGTTTATTCAGGATTTGAAAACAGTTATAGTGGGCTGATGAATGTAATTTGCTTAATGTAAAACAGAAAATTGCGATTCTAGCCCTAGGTGGGACCATTAAAACCGCAGAATATTCAAACTTCAAAGCCTAACCTTGACCTATTTTAGGCATTCAATTTGACGGATCTAGAATAATCTTTGACTTTTAGAATGAGGTGTTGAACTTTGCAATAAAATTTGATTTGATAATGTAATAAGTAGTATTTTATGGTGGGATTTGTCGAGAGAGTATCAGTGTAGGATGCATAAGTGTGACACTTGACGGTGAGTTAAAACAAAATATGGGGTTGCTGGGTTGTATTCGTAGTAATTGACGAATATATAATATACCTAGATATGACTACGCGATCTTAAACAACATTCGATCTTGGCATTATCATTACGGATTTTTTTTTAAGAATTGGGAAAAAGAAAAAACAAATTAAGATTTGAAATTTTTACTAATTCTTTAAAAAGAATGTAAGTGATATAATAGACTAGTTTTCATTAAATGATTCTATTAATAAATAAATATTTAAATATGAGATATATAATTTATTATTGATTGTAAGTTTTTTTAATCAAACAAATAAATTTATAGTTTTTAATTTATCAGATAATTGTCTAATATTTAATACATATAGTAATATTAATTTCGATAAATATATCCATAAATAATTATAGTAGTGTTGTATAGTGGTTTATAAGATAATTTGTAAATAGATTTTATAATAGCATTTTCAATTTGAAAAGTTGTTTCCATAATCATTAAATTTTAATAATAATTCTAGTAGTAATAAGAAATAGAGATTGAAATAGTAAAAGTTATAAGAAGAAATAAAGATTGAAAAAAATAAAGGATTTAGAGAAATACAATAAAATAAATAAACATAAATTCATTAAAAGTGAGAAAGAATACATACATGACCTTCTGAACCAGTAGTTAATTTTGATATGCATCATTGTTGGTGTTTGGGGAATTAATTGATAATGATTCAATTTATCAAAAATTGATAGTCAGAGATCTTATTTATAAACTTCTAATAATGATTGAATGCTATGATTTCGACACTATACAACAATGTTCCTACATACATTGATCTAACTTTATTTAATAATTTTGTATAACTTTTTTCATAACTATTTCAAATGATCATGCTTTTGAGTGCTTTTCAATCCCCCGTGACTCAAATAGAGTCGTGAAAACATCAATTTATATCAAAATAAATTCTTTTGATAGCCCATTCAACTTCTTGAATTTCAATTTACATATTGATCACTTTTGAATACACTTTGCTTTCCTTTCAAAACAAGTTACTCAAAATTTATGTTAGCTTCATAACTTGAACAAATTTTACATAATAGATATAACAAGATGATACTTGGAATATTTGTTCTTGTCAGCTTTAATGTCGTTTAGGTGTATTTTTTTTAATTTATCCATTGGAGGTTATTTTTGAATTATTATCCATTTTGGAGTAAGTCGTAAGAGGTGTTACGACTTGTGTGTGGGAAGCCGTAACATCTATTATGACTTTTTTTTATTATTATTTTTAACTAAAGTCGTAAACTATTTTACGACTTCAGTTATTTTTTTTTTTTACATTTACAACTTTGAAGTCGTAAATGTTTTTTTTTTTTACATTTACGACTTTAAAGTCGTAAATGTCTTTTTTTTTTTTTACCTTTTTACGTTAATTTTTTTTAAAAATAATTGTAAATATTTTTTTAACTTAATTTTTTTAAATTGCAAATAATTATTTTATTTGGTTATTTAAGAAGTACATGTTTTTCTTTTACTTTTTAATTTTTATTTAATATTTATATATTTTTTGAATATTTTTTTATTTAATATATTTTTCATTATTTAATAGTTTATATTTTTTTACTAATGTTAAGAAATTAAATTTGTTTTTAAATGAAAAAATAATGCAAAATACTTAAATCAAATAATGAAAAACAAGATAATACATTAATATAAAATGAACAATACAAATTAAAGAAAAATATAAAAAATAGAAATAATATTAGTCGTTAATATATTAATGTATTATGTTTCTCTTTAATTTGTATTGTTCATTTTATATTAATGTATTATGTTGTTTTTATTTTAACAACAACTTTTATTACTAAATTATTATCTATTGTTAATATTAAATTTATTTATACAATAAAATTAATATTATTTAATAAACTATAAGTTATTATTACTAATAAAATATTTTAATATTTTCATTTAAATTTTACTCAACTAATGTATTATGTTGTCTTTTTATGTTTCTCTTTAGTATTTCCAAATTTAAATATTTTGTATTATTTTTTTCAGTTACAAAACAATAAAATTCCTTAATATTAGTAAATATATATAATATTAAATATAAAAGATATATAAAATAAAACAATATTAAAAAATATATAAAATATTAAATAAAATCATATGCAAAATATTCAATAAAAATAAAAAAATATATTTATTTATTAAATAATTAAATAAAAAAATGTTTACAATTTTTTTAAAAAATTAACTTAAAATAATATTATAATATTAGAAAATAAATTTGACGTAGAAAAAGATATTTATGACTTCAAAGTCATAAATGTAAAAAAGTAAAGTCATAAAAAATTTGCGACATCAATTAAAAAAATAAAAAAAATTACAACAAATATTACAACTTATCCAAAATAAATAATAATTCAAAAATAACCTAAATTTAAAAAATAATTACATCCAAACAGTATTAAAGCGTTCTTGTCATTGTCATGTGGATAGATATGGGACCAAATGGGAGGCGACGCTGCAAGAAGAGCCACCCAGCATGTTGTTTACAAAGATAATATCCAATTCGAGTTAGGGTATGCTATTTATATTCAATTATTCTCCTCGGTCTATCTCAGTATCTCTCTCCTATAACACGTCCAAATTTCATTAGAAATAATTATGTGAGTTAATAAAATTATTATAAATGATAAAATTATTCATCTAAATATTTAACAAAATTATATATTTAGAACCTGAATCCAGGTTCACTGTTTAAGACGAAACAAATTCATACTAGCTAGTTAATCCACATGTTACACACTAAACTTTTAATATATGGAGGAAGACCCGTTTCTTAAAAACAGAAATATTATGAATTTTTACACTGTAACATCTTTTTTTTTTTTTTTTTTTTTTGAGATAAACGCCGTAACATTAACATTAAGCGCGTAAATACCCAAGTATGCTGTAAAAAAATTAATCCCAAATGTCATACCGTGAAAAATTATTCTTATTAAAGTGTCTTATGTATTTGTATATATATTTTATTTTTCACCAATATCTATCATATGTGTATGCATAAAAAATAACACATAATATATATATATATATATATATATATATATATATATCAATCGTTAGATTAAAATGAAAAGTCAAGATTAAAATATTTTATATTCAAACTAAAACTTTATTTAACCATAAAATCTATTTTCCAACTAGAAAATTAAATATTTTAAAGATTTAATTTATATTATCCTAAAATATCTTAAACATATTACCATTATTATTATCATCATTGTCATGATTATAAGAGACTTCTACGATGGTTGTGGACCGTCTTTGAAAGCTACGTCATAAAAAGTCAATACTTTTCACGACGGTCTCCTTATAGTCGACTTAGAAATGAAGCAATTCTAAGACGGTTTTCTCTAAAGGACCATCTTAGAATGGATATTTTTCTAAGTCGGTTTTTAGTTAAAAATAATCTTAGATGTTGTATCTAGGATGAGTTTCATTCATCAGGTCACCATGCTTATGTTGTAGCAAGAAGAGTACCAACAAAATATAAAAATTGGAGATACCTTATCATCTACTAACTTATAAAACATACCTTTTAATCTACTAACTTATAAAAGATACCTTATCATCTACTAACTTATAAAACATACCTTTACATCTACTAACTTATAAAAGATACCTTTACATCTACTAACTTTTAACCAATGTTATTAAAGAGACATGGAGGGAAACAGGACAGAAACATACCTTTGCAAGAAGAGTACCAACAAAATGGAAAAATTGGAGATTGTAATTTTAACCCTGCTAGTAAATGGTATAAAGATAGCCTGCTTCAAAAATTCATTTGGTTGTGTTTTTTTCCATAACATGCTGCAGAAATATTTGAAACAATTGAGAACTTAAATTTCTGTTCATATTACCCTAAATATCAGTTGCATAGGAAATACCTAAGTAAGACAGAGAAGTCATTCACCCCATCCGCATGGAAGTCAATAGGGGATTTAAATTGTCGTCTGTTGTTCCAATGTTGTAGCTATGGGAATAAATTCAAAACCAAATTAGGAAGAAGATAAAACAAAACAAATTTAGATGAGTTATTGCAGAAACAAAACCCTAAAAGAAACAAAATTGTATATTTAAAACTATAAATATTATAGAGTAAAAAATTAATTACTTTCCTAATTGTTGTAGCATAAGTTAATAAATGAGAGCTAACAAACAGTTTTACATATGTACAAGACTTTGTTTTGGGGTAAGTAACAATGTGATCCTTTTAAAAGCATAATTTAATATTGTGACATTCTCTACATGTAATTCCAAGGTCACTTCTCTAGTTCTCTTCTACATTTGTTTGATTTTGTACACCACTTTAACAAGTTTTCGTCTCAACATTTTCTTTTTGACAAATTATACTATAAATTAAATTGCATTGCTGTTGTTTGTGTGAAGCAAAAAAGCCCTACATGTAATTCCTAGGTCACTCTAGTTCTGTGTGATTTTCTACACCATCCTTAGCTGTTTTCCTCAAAACAAAATTAGAATAATTCAACTAAACAAAAACCAAATTGTTTCTTTCCTGAATTTTCTCGGATGCCCATGTAAATGAATATTGTGTTCCTGAAGGTGTTGTTCAAAGTAGGCAAATAGTAGGTAGAGCAAAATAGGGTCAGCCACCCCTTTGAAAGAACAGAACCTTAATAATTGAATTGAAAAAAGAGAGTATTTGCCCCTGCCACATAGGAATATTACCTTTCATATTTTAGGTAGTATTTCAGTCTTGGTGGTCAAATTGAAGTTTTTAATCTTGAGGCATATGATATTTTATTTTTCATTAGACTAAATTTTATATGTTAAATTTTCTCCTACTAAGTCTATCGACAGCTTCATCTGATCACATAGCCATGTAACCAATCCGTCGAGCAGAAGATGAATAAAAGTTGTTACAAGTCATGTTGGGGAGGTTTATGTCAAGTGTGGCATAGATGTACTTTGTGATGTTGTAGCCAGAGTTTGGCATTCCCACCTTACTCAACATGCTTTTGTTCCCATACTTGCAGTTCAAGTATCATTTGGAGTTTCAGTGAAGGTCAAATACCTATATGGGAAGATGCACCTGTTTGGGAGCTTCACAAGGTTGGTCCTTAGGAGCTTCATCAAGTGTGTCCCTCAAGCCCTCCATTGTTGGGCCCAAATTTTGTGTAATATCATTGATAGAGCTTGGAAAATCCAAAGGTTTGCTTTCTGAATCAAGAGCAAACATGTTCTTTTGATAGTTACAAGATTTTGTAAGACTCATATGCAATGTTCTATTTTGTCTAGGAATCCCATGAACAGTTGGGTGTCTGCAAACAAAAGTACAGATTAAAGTTGTAGTGAAATAGTCTTTTTTCAAATACATAAAAAAACTTAAGTGTAAATATATAACCACACCCAACACCAAATGGCATTGTTTAGCATCACCTAAGCTCATCAATAGGACATTCAATTTTGTACACAAATATATAGCAGCAAAGTGAAAAACGATAACTAACTATAAAATATTAAGACCTGCTGATTGAGAAAATGTTTAGTTTTCACCCATAATTACAAAAATATCAATTTACTCTCATTCTTTCTTCATGCTTCCTAAGATGTGTATATCAAATGACAAAAACAACATACTATTTCACCATCTCATGTATTTAAATAAAGGAGATGGTGAAACACCCTTTTGGTAAAAATAGGAAATAGAAACAAAACATTTTGTCAAACCATCCTTTGCATTATATTCTAGATGACATTCATTTCCTAGGGGAAGTTATCAAGTAAAATCAGAACTAGTAACAACATAGGAAAGGAACCATTCCAATTGAAATTAAGCTTAGATATAAATTATTGAAGTCACTCTCAACATCAGCTGGAAGAAATTTTCTACTATGTCCAAAAATTCATTGAATTACAAAAATTGACAAAATATATATTGGTAAGAAATGGTTAATAGTCTGGACTAAGACAAAAAAAAATTCATTTGACAATAAATTATTTTCTTCAAAAGTGAAATGAAACAATTGGTAAGTTACAAATAACAAAAGAATTGTTTTTGTTTTAGCAGTGACCAGTAATATTCAAACTACAAATTAGCTATAAAATCAGCAACCTAGCATTTCATTTCTAAAACAAACGTGTACCTTGCAAGTATTTGTAATATGCAGAACAAGTAATGCCAGAGAAAGGCATTATTAAAAGCTATACGCCCTTCCAATAAATTAAGCATAGAGACATGAGTTTGGCTTGTAATTGAAGTCATTTGAATTCAATCCATCTCTCATCTAACATAGCCTCATAACATGGGTGGCCAAGTTTAACTGCTCAACAATCAACGAATGTAAATTTTCCTATACATAAAAAAGGGGAAACTATAGATGAAATGAAACGAAAAAATAGAGAAGCAAGAGTGCTTATTTCACAAGGTTGTCAACCTTAAAAAACAAGATAATTATGTGCCACAAGATCAGTTGATCAGATACAAAAACTCGTATCAAAATGACTAAAAACTTGAAAAAAAATCAAATCTAGCTCAAAGGTAACCATTACTAGGTGATAATTAAGGTATTTACTATATTTTTGTCTCCCTTACTGTATAATTTTTTTTTAAAGTAAAACTTATATCAAGATTTAAAAAATAACTATTTTGTACAAACTACATATGTTTTGAAATTTGTCCAACTTTATAAACACTTCTATAAATAATTTTAATTCTACCATTCTGAACCAAATTTTTAGTTTGCCACACATCATCTATACATCCTCTCTCAAGGAAAAGATTTACAACCTCTTAAGGAATGCAAAATCTTCTATGTATTTGATAAATAAAAGCAAAGTTGAATCCATGCCCTTGTATTGGAATTCAAGATCAAGGAGTGCTATACATGCTTCAATTCTAACTTGGCACAATTCCTTTATGTCTCGAAAAGGTTTTACAAGTTCTTAAAGTTGATCCTGTGTTAAAGATAAAGCATTAAGTATCTCCATGTCAACTTTTGAACAACAGTTTGAATCTCAATAACAAGGTACTTACAAGCGGAATGAACCATGAAAGCTTTTAATGCAATCTGGGTCAATGTCCGGATACAACTAATAGTCAAGATTCCATTGTAGCTTGGCATGAGACTACTAGAAGACATTACAAAAAATGTAAATTATAGTTACAAATAAAATTAATAAATCCAACATAGAAAGGAAAATGTTATTCACCTATCAAATTGTAGAAGCCATTCAATGCATTTGAGGAGTGATGACAATAAGAGAATACTTTGTCAATAGTTTTAGTCAAAAAGATGCTTAATACTCAAAATCAGGTTGAGTAATGTTTCAAACATTAAGATTATATTAATGATAAAATATAAATCAACAACTGACAGAATATATATATATATATATATATATATATATATATACTAAGCAATCTTTGCATAGTTGTTATAGCCTATAGGAATGGAAATTGCATAGCTTAAAATCAGACTTCAAACAACAAAATTATCAACTCTCAATACTTTATACTCAAGAACTAGTGTTTTAGTTAATTGAAAGGTACTTAAAAAGCTATGTACTTGGTAAATGTAAAACAAAATAGACCCAACAAGCTCAGATCAACATATTAATCCATAAAGGTGACCATGAGAATTAGCAAAAGGAATAGTCTATGAACCTATTGCCCAAACTCAAGCTCACCAACTGAGTGGACTAATGCAGCAAGCTAGAATACATCTGAGTAAGGGTTCTCATTGTTGTCATTGTACTGAAAAAATAAGAGGATAAAAATGACATGAGCCACAAAGTTGATCATACAACTTTTATATAACCAAAAGCAAGAAAACTTCCCAATAATAATAATCCTCCCCAAACAAGCATATCATGAATCGTTAGTGCACTAATGTGTTCCATATGAGTAACCAAAAATGATGCAATATTTCAATAGCATAAGGGACGAAAAAGTAGATAGAATCAGTGAAAGTTAATTGACTACCCATTGTTTTGGGTAGCCGATTCCTAAATATAAAATAAGGATAAAATTGGCTAGCTACAATATTATCAATAGGACATTGCAGTTTATGGAGAGAAACAAAAAATAAGCCATAGAATTATGGAAGACAACACTGTGGCAAATGGTGTACCGCATGGCAAGCATACAAAATGCATTTATATATAGAAAAAGACATCCATTATATACGGTTAAGAAGACAATACAAAAATAAAAATGACAGTGTGGCAATGAGGGAAAAAGGAAATAAATCAAATTCAACAATACCCATTTCTTCAAGCTCCAAACTATCCCCAAAAAACATTTATGTTTTTTAGCAGCAATCCCTGTTGAAATGAATTATTGTCGCATCAATATGAAAGACCAGGAGATTTCCTTTGCCCTTTAATTATGAGAAAAAAATTCGTGTTAATGACAAAAGAGGGAATTTAACGACTGTTTGAATGTGGCACATGCAAAATACTAGGGCACTTGAACCACAATAGCCTCAAGTTGGTTTCTCAAAAGATGGTGTATGGTCAGGTTACAATTTGACAAAATGTACTGTGTATGAAGGATATGTATTTTTGACAAGCATGGTAACCATTTTTAAAGGATATGTATATATGTTTCTCCTCCTCCACTTGTTCTTGTTTCAAAAAAGCCAAAGCCAAATTAGCAGTAAATTAAAGCCTATATGCACAAGCTTAAGGCTTTGGCATTGAAGGCTAAGAGGAAAATGTCTACAAATAAATAAATAAATCCCTAAAAACATTTTATGACCATGGTATGGTAAAATTGACAGCTACTTGATTAACAAAAAATTCCAAAGAAGCATGAGTGAGCTGTTAGTCGCCTTATACGACTAACTTTTGTATAAAAACTTTTACAAATTGTATATATTTTCCCCAATTTATGGTTCCTTTTGTAGGATTATAAATAGATTTTGCTTTGTTTTTATCTGTGCTCAGTAGAAGCCTTGTGTATGGAATTAATGTCAATTTCTCTTCAATTTCAGGCAAAAAGGAGTTATTTTGAAGAAGTACTAAAGTTGATGTCTCGCTAAGCGAGCTCAATGCGCTTAGCGAGTATCATCCGCTAAGCGAGGCATCAACACGCTTAGTGGATAAGAGGAATCTGGAAGGGAATCTGTCACGCAGGCACGTGCTCAGCGCATCATCAGCTCGCTCAGTGAGTCATTTGTCATCTTCTAGGCTTAGCGTGAGTTTGGCGCTGAGCGAAAATTCACTTACTTGCGCTAAGCGCGAGAATGACGCTAAGCACGACGTCGAGGTCAGTGAGCCCTTTTCAAGCATAGAATTGCAGAAAAGAGAAAAAAGGTCTGAAGAGAGCGTTGAATAGCCGTAAGAGCTTGAAGAGTGAAATACATAGAGGCAAAGAACAAAGCAAAGGAGCCAAGTTTTGATCTTTTGGGAAGATTTGTTAGTTTTTGAGTGATTGTGAGATTCCTAGAGGTGGAGGAGACATCCCCACTCCTTTTTAAGCAAACAATTTCTCTTAACTTCTCTTCTTCATTGTAAAAGGAGCTTCCTTGCTATGGAAGGATAAATCCTCATTTGGGGATTCTTGTTGAGTAATTGATGTAAAATCTTTCCCCATCTAATTAAGGTTGTTTTATGTGTTCATTGTTTCTATCAGTACTTTATTATTGCATGCTTGTGGCTTGATCACCCATATGTGTGTACTGTTAGGGGCTTTAGCATTGAAAGATGTATTGTCTCCTTAGAACTTGATAGATCAGGATTAGGTTACCGTATGTCTAGACACGAAGTGCGGTAATTTAGTTTTTATTATGTTGTGATCATAAAGCTGTTCAATTAAGTGAAGTTCAACAAGAGACATCTGCGAACGAAGTGTAATTAGAATTAGGCTAAACTCACGAGACATCGGTGTTTAGTACTTGAGCCTTCAGCATAGAACACAAAAACATCTTTAATTAGATAAACATCCTTAATTGGATCAATTTGCTCAGTAAGAGGACCCAACACCTTTAGATATCTGTTTTCACACTTACTCACATTTATTGCTTTGTAATTAGAATAGAACATACTTTTACTTTCATTCACAATCATGATTTCTATTTGCAAATGCCTGCTTATTGAACAAACCTTTACCAAATGAACAAGTTCCCTGAGTTCGATACTCGATTCACACTGTTTTAATTATTTACTTGACAACCCGGTGCAATTGTCGGTAGATTTCACATCCACACAAACAAGTAGTATCCTGGAGTGCGAATCATGAGCCTACTTTGCATGTCAACTATCAAGGTAATAATGACATTCTTGTTATTGCTCTTTAGATTGATGATATGGTGCATACACGTAATATCATGAAAATGATTGAGAATTCCAAAATAGAGATGACAAAAAAGTTTAAGATAGGAGATGTCTTGGCTTGCTACAACACTTTCTTGGTATTGGGGTCTTTAAAGATGAAAATGGTGTTTTCATTAGTCAAAAGAGATATGCTTAAAACAAATATGTTGAAGAAGCTTGATATATATGAAATATGACCCACCTATGTCTTGAAGCTCTTACATTGTTGCAAAATCCATTATGTATTCTAGTGTCCTGTATAGAAAAAAGAAAACAACAAATAAAAGAGTCCAGAAGCAATACTATCGTACAAATCAATATAAGGATCCGAAAAAGCACCAACCTAACGTTACTGTTTAACTATTCTTTTAATATGACATTCATTCTTGCAAGAGTTGAATGGTTTACATAGCCCACATCACAAATTTTTATACTACCAACAACATAAGGTAAACAAAAAAACCCAGGTAGATCAATGTCCATTTAAATCCATGCAAAAGATGCACTTACCATGCTTGGGGGTTTTAATGTCGTGAGGCAACAAGCATAAAAAAGGTCACATGTGACTAAACAAAAGAATTACAATAGAAAATAAAATCAGTAAAATATGACAATGATTATGCATTGATTTTCCAATAAATCCATTATTCAATCAAAACATTCACTAGGTATGACCATTAACTGACCTTTGAGTTAGACTAGGTAATAACATAGAATAGGACCCTATAGTATATTGTATTTCATTGCCATCCTTCACAAGTCTGACTTAGTAGTCAAATTTGTGTCCTAAAAAAATGTGCATCAGTAATAAGTAGGTCTCAAAATTTATATACCATCAGTCAGAGTAACATTTAGTAAAATAAAATCGGTAATTATATCTCTCAGTTGGCTTAACATTGTTATAGTAGTTGAAAAAAACAAAAAACATGCAAAACTAAGAAAACCTTACCAATGACTAAGTCTTTTTTGGGCAATGCATTGAAGTCTTTGAGGCATATATACCAACCAGGAGTAACACCATTGTCTAATTGTTCCGGATGATAAAAGACTCGAAGTCGGGCATCAAGTTGCCGCTCGATTTCTAATAATTCAACAGGTACCAAACTGTATAACAAAGTAGTAATCATAATTATTAAAGTTCAACATTACAATAATTTTTTTTAAAAAAACTATATAGAAAGGCTAGAGCATGTACCAAACTAACTTGGAATTAGAATCCGAATTCGATGTCTAGTCCTAAATGTTCCATTAGGGCCTTGCAACAGGTGTAGCAATTATAATGCATAACATGATTAATTTGACATATTTATTTCATTGATTATAAACATAAAAGCAAAGGCAACATAGGAAGTAAATGTAGATATTGAAGATCGACAAAATTTGAAGAATGTTAATCATCTTTTTGTACCTGTCTGACACTAGTAGAATGAGCAGAACCATCCAATATAATTCCTAGTACCTCCAGTCTGAGGTGTCCGTTTTCATCATGAACATCGTTAAGGTTTATTGATTGGCAACTGTCATGTCATACCTGGCCATCATTTTGTGTTTTACCAGTGTCAAAATTTGATATGTCATTCATTAAGTAACAAACATGACAAGCACATCAGTACAAATCACCACAGTCTATAGAATCCTTAGCCGATTTGGATCAACTAAAAGTCTTTAACCTTTCTCATAATTTCTTCACTGCCTCTTTGGTAGACAACTTGTTTGATCTTCAACAATAATCATTTTGAAGGTCCTATAAATACAAATATTTGTTCCTGTTTACGTCGGCTCCACCCTCCAATTGAGATTTGTAATTTTGACGCAGCAAAGACATGTTAACAAATAATGCATAGTGTTAAATACTTAAAAAATTGGTAATAAACCAAAATGAAAAATAAAAGCTTCATATCAACATACATGAGTGTAGTTGTTGAACCTCATTTTCATTGATGTCAATTGGGCTATCATCCGGGATATCGACATCCTCAACTTTACACTGACCTACAAAATAGCAACTTGGTCGCACAAATAATAGTAATCTTGTCTGGGCTGCAACCAACTGTGAATACAATGCATTGTCCAAGGCCTTTGGTACAAAGAAAACGAAATAAACAAATATGTATATTTATTCTCAAATAACTTTCAATACAACTACAAACTTGTTTATAATATTTAAAGCAAATATCCAATACACCATAATGGTCCTTCCTATGAAATCTAAAGCTTTCTACATGAAATGTTTTTAACTTTTATAAAATATGCTACCCATTTCTTGCGAAATGTTGTCATGGTCTCAATGTCTAATGGCGTCCCATCAACAAACTACTACAAATTATAAAATATACAAATTAGTCACATACATGTAAACTAGATAAAAAGTGATAGTCAACTATTTAAGTGAATTTTATTGGAAAATGAAATATACCATGCTCCAATCATTCTTTAACCCCCCCCCCCCCGATTACTATGTTCCACATCCAATGTATGACATAATAGTCACACTCATAGCCCCCGCTTTGAACCTGACTCTAAATTCAATATGAAAAAGAATTGAATGTAACAATTACGAACTTACAAAACATGACCAACTATAATTAAACATTCATTATATGACTAACCTTTACTTCAATCCATTGAGGTGCAGCATGATCAGTTTTACCATCCAAAGTAGTCTTTAATGTCTTCATTGCACTGCTTAAAAAAACATGAATGTATATACCATGACAAAAATATTTATCTATCCACGTATAAGATAGATTAAATGAGTTATATATAAAAAAACTTGTTAATTGCAGCTTTCATATAAATATAATGCTTCTTACGCAACAAACAAAACCAGACAACAACCTCCTTCACAGGACACAGAACAACCAGCTACCAGTGGGCCCTGAATTTGACAAGAGTTAGGTACGAATAACACAAACATTCTTTACAGGCATTTCATAAATTTTACTTACTGATTCAAGTAAGCTCCTAAGTAGACCTCTCATTGGGATTCCTTAACCAATGTTTGAATGTAATGTTGACATTCAACATGTCTATCCTTTGCATTGTGTATGGATTGAGGCTCAAGGAATCCATACACGGAACCATGACCCAAGCTTGAACTCCACTCGCCCATAAACCTATTTTGAACATTTCAAATGAAAATTCATAATCATGTCTATCATAACGAATATTAATTATTACTCAATGACATGGAATTTACTTGCATCATCCACAACTGTAGTATATATATGTTTAAACATTTGTCACATGATATTATTTCATTTACATCAGAATATGCTAAGAAGAAGGATGCATCAACTGTTGGTATCCCAAATTTAGTCCCATCCCATAACAACTCAACAAGCTTCTCGTAAATATCATGCAAGCTCTTGATCAGGCCACACATGGGATCATCAGCAGCAACAATATTCGACTATTCAACAGGTTCAACCAATTTCTTTTTACTAATTTGTGAATCCTATATGGTTAATGAAAAACCCAACTAAACTAATGTTAGTAACTAATGTATATCAGTCTACAATTGTCTTAATACATCTACAAACAAACTAACAATTGCCTCATGTGATATAAGTTTCACAAGATGTGTCGGCCATGCAATGAATGTGTCAAGGGCCTGCCTAACATACTAAATTTCTGATGTCGGGAATGGGACTTTAGCGTCACCGTCAAATTTTTTTTCAACACTTAACCTAATCACATCATCTGCATAAGCCACGCTATGAATGGTAGACCCCCCCATCATATATTTTTCCCAAGGCCACCAGGTGTGTACAATTATGACCTTGCACATACAACCCCATACTCAGTATCACATGAGCACCATCTTCTTCCCCTGATGGGTTGACTATATTTTCAGTGTTGCTCCCCTTTGTGCTCACACATGCACCTAATACCTGTATATCCGCCTCAATCGGGTGTGTGTACTGCAATCCCCTTTGGGAAAACTCAATTTTGATGGTCTCCTTCAACTCTTGTTTTATTTTCTCTCGACACCGTTTGTTTTCTTCTTCAATCTCATTCCTCATTTCTTCCTTAAGGTTTCCTATAATCTCATTCCTCCATTCTTCCTTAAGGCTTCCAATTATCTCAACCAACTATTATTGGCTGATGGATGTGGAGGAGCTACTAGAACCATGTGATGCCCTTCCATAGTATTGACTTATTTTCACACCAGACCCCGCTGCACGAACACGACCTCCATGCTCCAGTTGCCCAATGGCAGTGTTGAGTATGTCATCACGACCATTGGGAACAAAGCTACCCTGTGTTGTCTGTTCTTGTCACGAGTCCTATATCAAGCACCACATACACAAACATGAAATAAGGTCATTGTTTTTATTTAAAAAACAAAATTTGAAATTAAATGTTAACCATTAACTCACAATTTTATCAAACATTTCTTGTGCAGCCTAAGATGTCATCTACCTATATCACTTTGTGCGGGCCAACTTCCACTTCACATGTCTTTCAACGGGAGATGGGGTGTCATCAATCAGTGGTGTATTCTTAGTCAACATTGCCTCCTCTTGTATTCTCTTCCTTTTCTCGTCATCTACCTATATCACTTTGTGCGGGCCAACTTCCACTTCACATGTCTTTCAACAGGAGATGGGGTGTCATCAATCAGTGGTGTATTCTCAGTCAACATTGCCTCCTCTTGTATTCTCTTCCTTTTCTCGTCTAATAGCTTTTTTTCAAGCAAATCATAACCCCCACGAGATAGCAGACGAGGCAGTCATTGTATTTTTGAATTTCCTATGTCTTTTTCCTGATTCCCTATCATGCAACATATATAATTTATATGAAATGAATTGAAATTAATTGATATATTGAAATTTAAATTTAAATTAAAAGACGTCCACATCTAACCTGCCAGTTATGGGTCTGGCGGGTTGCAGCAAATTCCTTCCAAGTTTGTGGATCTAGACCACATTTTATAGAAGGATCCTGTTTATCTTGCCCCTCAGTGTTACCATACACAAATTTAGTGGTCAGGGTAGACTTAAATAGCCTCCATTTGGTCACCACCATTGACATGACCTTCTTCTTGGCTTTCGGTGCTTTTGCGATATCAAATTTGGCCTGCATAAAACATTGTTATGTAGCAGTTAATGGATGTCAACCTTTTGACGTCTTCATAACTGAAAATTAAATACACCTCCCTGTTAAGCGGACTTACCAAAATGTCATCCCATACTATGTCCTTTAGAGTTTTCGGTACATCTTTCCAATTACTATGTACAATAGGAACCTTTTCTCAAGCTACGACCCCTAGATAGCTGTGGAACTTCTCTTTATATGGGTCTGATTCTCTCCAAGTTGTCGGATCGACATTAACTAGGTCTGGGCTGATCCAAGGTTCTTAAAGTCAACCATCTTAGCCGCGTAGACTATCTACTCCTCCTAGACGTAGCCTCTGATTGACCATCTGAATGCATAGGAAGGGACCTTGATGGTGTTCTCATGATCCTATGCAAATAAAATAAATTCATTAATGAACATCGATTACAAATAGCATATAGGTAACAAATTGTAAATATCCACATTAAAAAAATAGGTTACAAATAACCTAATATGATATACATTACTTTGATACAAATGCAGTTACGTAGAAATGTTATCCCATAAACCTTCATCATGATCAGTATAATTTGCATGTACATCATCCATGTTGTGTTCTTCATTTATAGAAGGCATTCGTTTAGAAAAAATAGGTGTCTCATAGATGTCGAGTGTTCAATCATCATTTTGGTGACTGATAACACTTGTTCTTCCTTGTAAAACCACTGACAATCTTGAATCAAATGGATCTTGGACGTAAAACACCTGTCTGGCTTGTTCTGCCATAATGAAAGCTTCATCCATGTAATCTACCTTATTAAGGTCTACTAAAGTAAATCCCAATTCATCTTGATGCACAACGGTATTTCCATCAACCCATTTACACTTAAAGACAAGCACTCTAAATTCATTGTAATCAAGCTCCCAAATTTGTTCAATCACTCCAAAGTAAGGCATGGATGCTCGAATCAGCATCAACATTGGCTCCACTGTTCTTCATGGTACTTTTATCATCTTGTGACTGGGTGTAGAAGGAATAATTGTTGATATCATATCCCTTCTAAGTAGGGACATTGAGATTTGGCCCAACAGCTAATAATCTTAATGTTTTGGAAGTAGTGACATCAGCAAAGATTATTTCTCTAAACCAGTTGATGAAAGTTTTATTGTGTTCTTACAACACCCTCATCATGTTCATTTTTGGGTGAGTAACACTGACATTCTTTTTGTGAGTCTCTATGTACGGAAACACCTTTACTGTGTTGTTTAATACATATAAATGTGCTTGTGAGACCTCCTATCGAGTCATTGTGACGACATTGTATCCTCGTGTACCCTTACCTCCCTATGTGTGGTCATGACGAGTTTCAGAAAGCCCGACTAATTTAACTGTTTCAATGTACTGGGAGCAAAAGTTAATACATTCTTCAGCAACGTACCTTTCAACAATGGAAACTTCTAGTCGGTATTGATTCTTGGTATAACCCTTTAAGACCTTCATGTACCGCTCAAATGGATACATCCACCATAAAAAAACAGGACCACACAATCGGATCTCCCTCACCAAATGAACAATTAAGTGAACCATTATGTCAAAAAATGATGGAGGAAAATACATCTTCATTTGACAAAGGACAATGGCAGCCTCATTTTCCAAATTATCCAATTGTCGAGGATCAATGAATTTACTATAGATAACAATAAAAACAAAGCACAAACGAGTTATGGAAACCCTAACTTTGTCAGGCAAGATACTGCGAATCGCTACAGGTAATAGTTGTTGCATTAACACATGACAATCATGAGACTTCAAGCCAACCAATTTGAGATCATTGAGGGATACAAGGTTCTTGATATTTGAAGAGTGTCATTGTGGGATTTTTAGACTTTGCAGACATTGACAAAAACTTGTCTTCTCTTTTGTTGACATTGTGTGACATGCTAGGGGCAGATACACTCGTCGACCTTGTGATATCGAATGCAACTGCTCTCGTATACCCATGCCAACCAGGTCTTGGCGACACTTCAAACCATCCTTTGTCATGCCTTTAATGTTAAGAAGGGTGTCAATTAAACTATCACAGACATTGTTCTCCACATGCATGACATATATACAATGTCTAACATAAAGATCGAACTAGTATGGAAGATCAAAGAATATTGGCCTTTTCTTCCATATGTTTATCTCAGATGATGACTTCTTTTGTGCCTTCCCAAAGATAGTTACGATGTCCTTCACCCGATCATAAAATTCTTTTCCAACTAATGGTTTTGGCGCACTTTTATTTCCTGAATTCCATTGAAAGTTTTCTTCAATCGTCGATACGGGTGATAAGGTTTGAGAAATATTTGGTGCCTGGTATGTACTATAAATCATGCAGGTTTTGATGATGTAAAAAAGAATTTGCTTGATAATGAGTGTCATCATCAAAAAGGGGGGGAATGTGAATGTATGTATACATGATTTTGGTGATGCCAAAGAAGAATCAAACAAGATTGCTTCAAAGGATAAGCAATGCTTCAAGATTAATACATGATTGCTTCAACAAACAAAGCCTTGTTTCAAGATTCACTAAAGATCAAGCCTTGCCTCAAAACAAAGTGTTTCCAAGACATGCAAGGCTCTGGAAATCGATTACCAGGTAGTGTAATCAATTACCAGAAGACAAGTTTGGAAAACAGTTGTTTAAAAGGGTTTTGAATTTGAAATTTGAACCTATAATTGATTACTAGATGTGTGTAATCGATTACTAGCAACGAAACTCTTGAAATTCAAATTCAAAAGTCACGACCCTTCAAAATATAACTGTGTAATCGATTACCAAAAACCTGTAATCAATTAACAGTGAAGAAATTCAGAAAAAGCTTTTTGAAAAGACGCATCTCTTCAAACCATTTTGAAAAGGCACGAAGGGCCTATATATATGTGTGTGTATCTGACTTCAAAAAGCAAGAGAGAGATATTCTAAGAGAACTTCATTGTCAAATGCTCTTTCAACAACTCTTGGGCAAACACTTGCAAATCTATTAAGAGTTCATCCAGGAACTTCAATTGTAATATCCTTCTCTTAAAGAGAGAATTCTTCTTCTTCTTATACAAAGAGATTGAATAAGGGACCGAGGGTCTCTTAAGTTGTAAGGATTCCTGAACACAAGGGAAGGGTTGTCCCTGTGTGGTTTAGACTTTGTAAAAGGATTTTTACAAAGAGAGTGGAAAATTTCAAATGGGTTGCTTGAGGACTGGACGTAGGCACGGGAAGTGGCCGAACCAGTATAAATCAAGTTTGCATTTCTCTCTTCCCTTATCTCATTTATTTTATTGCAATCAATTTTGACTTGCATGTTTAAAGAACATTATTAAATTGATTGTTGCTTCTTCTTCTGCATTCTGAGCCTATCATTTAGGAGGGGTTTAAAAGTTTGTTAGTGGGAAATTAATTCACCCCTTCTTAAGTTATTGAGGCCATTTGTCCAACATGTATTGTCTTCTTACCATGTTTCAGTTGGATGAAGTTCGTATTTTTCTCACAGATAGGACATGCATGATGTCATTTGACACTATATCCACTTAAATTCCCATATGTTGAAAAGTCATTAATGGTAAAAAGAACCATTGCACACAACCTGAATGTCTGATACAGATTCCCATCCCACACATCAACCCTGTATTCCCCCAATTTTCTCAAGTCTTCAATCAACAGAGTCAGATACACATCAATATCATTCCTTGGCTACCTTGGACCCATTATCATCATACAAAGCATTATGTACTTTTGCTTGATGCACAATCAAGTAGGGAGGTTGTAAATCATTAGCAAAACATGCCATGAATTGTGGTTAGTGCTTAAGTTACGAAAAAGATTCATTTCGTTTGAAGCAAGACCAAGCCTTAGGTTTCTTGGCTTAGCCCCAAAATATTGATACAAATGATCGATTGTCTTCCATTGTGGAGAATTAGTCGGATGTTAGAGCAATCCTTCACTTTTTCTACCATCTGCATGCCATGTAAGGTTTTTTGCATCATATCTATTAGTAAACAATCTCTTAAACCTTGGTATTATTGGAAGATATTAGCACACCTTTGTTGGACGACCATTGTTTGTGGTTGCATCATAATTGTCTTCATCATCCTTGACTTTGTATCGTGATACCCCACATGTGAGGCACTAACGCATTCAACAAATTGATTTCTGTATAATATGCAATCATTAGGGCATGCACGGATTTTTTGGTACTTCATTCCTACTGGACATAAAATCTTCTTCGCCTCATAGTGATTCTTGGGAACGTGTTATCTTCAGGAAGCATCTTTTTCAATAACCCAAGTAATTCAGTTAAGCTTTTGTCACTCCACCCAAATTGTGCCTTCAAGTTGACCAAAGCTAACACCACTGACAACCTTGAGAAAGCTGTGCACCCTGAATACAAAGGCTTCTTTGAATCATTTTCTATTTTGTCATACAAAGGTGTATGTGTTTGCTGAAAACCGTCTTTCCCTAGATTGCGAATCATGTCTTCTATACCATGTCTGATGTCTTCATGAACCAGCTCAGTGTGGGAGACTATTGGCATATGTGGCAATTCCCCATGCCATATCTATTTTGTGTAATTCGGAATGATCCTGTCAAATATAAGATGTGATCTAATGTAATTTATTGATTGGCGTCTCCCATTTCCACATTTAACACATGGACATAAAAATTTCTCATGCAAAGATGGTGCATTACGTTCAGTAAATTGCAAGAATTGTTCAACCCCATTCTCATACTCGCCACTAATGGGTGATGTTTTCATCCAACTTCGATCCATGTTTCCCCTTTGCTGTGACACTTCATAAAGTTATCCCACATGCATGAAATCCTCACTTTTTTCATTAAATGTGTAGCCCTATCCCATTCAAGAAGACATTTTTTATAGTAGATTCATAACTACAAGTTAACTGTGTTTTCTTCAATTTGTCGAATTTTTGACAGCATTTCACATTGGTCTCCAAGTACACGAGATGAAAGCGATGGCATGTCATCATCCACTACATTCAACTATGCACTCGGAGAACAAAGTGAAATGCACTATACCGAAATATCCTCAAATTTAAGAAAAGACAAGTAACTTATATGCATGAATCTACTATAAAAAATGAGTCTTCCCAAACTGTTCAAACGGACAATTCAAGATTCAATACATCAATTAATGTAAACTGTTCGTATTAATCATTGTATTGAATCTCAAATGGGAAACTAAGGTTCACTCGCAATGCACATAACTAGTTATATAAAACAATAGTGTCGAAATCAACAAACATGTAATAATCACATGTGTGGGACAAACAAATACATACCTGGAAATATGGCGACTAACAACAACAACGATTGCGATGGGGCAATGCTGTATTATACAAAATTATGGATTGAAGTACACTGGTTGTAGAAGAAGACTTAACTTCGTAAGTTTAAGTCAAAAACTTGTACCTACAATGAAAACCAATTATTAAAGATTGAAGAGTAATTAAGGTAAAAAATTGTAAACCAACTTGTGTTTGGCTTTGATTATGTAAGGCCAACCCAACATAGTGACAAAAAGAATACGAAAAACAAAATAAAAAAACAAGCATTTAAGTCAGAATGCCATATAAACATGCAATGCCACTACAAACATACTTTTAAGGAATGAAGTAGAGAGTAAAAGAATGACGTGAGCCAAATCCCAAGGCAGTGTTTCAAATTTTTTAAACCTCTTGTAAACTATCAAAGCTTTGGTTACTTTTCTCTGTATAAGAGTAAAAACCACAGCTTTGGTTATAAAATATCGTACAAACCATGGTATGAATACTTTTAACCCTGTAGTTTATTGAAGTTTCGAACTTGCTTCATTCTTTCTAAAATTTAGTTGGTTTGTGTGTCTTGTTTTCATGCTGGTTGGTGATTGGTGTGACAGGTCAAATTTGAGGGACATATGTTGTTACAAGTTTTAATGGGAACATAGAAGACTAGAGCTGGAGCCATAGCTATGTTTTGCAAATGGTTTGGTGCCTTCATTTGGTGTGGAAGGAGGGATGATACTGAACACCTGCCACATCATCAAGGTATTAAAAAAAGGATTTCAATTGTATCATGGATTAATTGTTTGCATCTAATTGAACTTTTTTTATATGTCATGTTTGTATATTTTATCGTGAAATGCTAAATAAATGTTGTTACAAAAGTTGGAATTATCTAATTATTGGTGGCAATAAACGGATCATTGCTTAATTACTAGACTGCATTTTATGGCATTTTTTGTGTTTTGTCTATTAAATGCCACAAGTGAGAACATAGAGACAATTTTTATAAATTGTTGTAGGTTCTTCAGTCAACTATGGCTAACATGTAGGATTGGGTGTTGCTGCCAACAAACTTTAGGTTGCCAAATTTCAAATTTGATTTTCATGTACTAACTTGGATAATTTGATTCATTTTTCCTACAAAGGAAAAAGATTTAATCCTGGTTAATGAGGCTTTAATTCTAACCCTTATGCTCAAAATGTTGCCAACCATGGAACTCATGGTACACTTATTGCATATATTTCAAATTTATTGTGTCAGGTTCTATATGTTGCTGAAAATAATTAATTGCAGGTCAAACATGAGGTTAAGCAGCTGAATTATGATTTATCTGTCTTGAACCAACTTACTACTCCCAATCCCAACTTAATGGGATGCATTTAAATCCTGATATCCTATTTTAAATGCTAAATATTTGAATTGAAGTTTTACTATTGAATATGGTTGGTAGGGGTGATCTTGTGACGTAGAACAGAGGGGGAGCATTTTGTTTAGGGTTTGTTATGTTTATCAGGGGATTATCCAGCAAAGAAGAGTGATATTATTCTTCATTTTTGTTAATTAAAGGAGTATTCCTGCTTGCCTAACCTACATCATTGTGAAAATTAAAGAAAAGCCTTTTGAATCCTGAAATTTAATATCTTGTTTTCTGCACCCAAACTGTGTTAGGTTTTAACTATTTAGAAATTTGAAGTGTTAATGCTTACCATTTTGAATTTTAGGCTGCACTACATGAAGAAATTTTATGATTAGTTTTTATACTTAAAAAGTCTTTATTCCTCAAACTTTGTCCAGTTTACTAGTTTTGCTTCTACCCAGTGCTTTTTTATTATGGGAGATGAGGTTTTGTTCAACATACTGGTTTTGTCATTGATTTTGTAGGGAAGGGCCCTTTATTACAACCAAAAGGCTTTTACTACAGCTGCCTCAAAGTTGGAGAAGACTGGATATGGTAAGTGGAGATTATAGTTGTTATTTTGTTTTGCAAAATTAAGACATTGTTGCTCATGAAAATGCTGCAAAAAGTGGATACAGTTTGAAGAATTTTGTTATTAAAGTGTAATAGCTATAATATTTTGTTCTTAATTTCTGATTAAGGCAACCTGCTATACAATCTTTGTAGCCTCCTTCCCTTTGGCCTTTTAAATAGAATAACCTTTCAAAGTGGATAGTGAGATGGGCTAAATTTTTGTTTTTTAATTGCTAGAAATCCTAGTGTCAGGTTTATGATATATCATTTAGGGGTGGACATGGTTTGGTTTGGGCTGGAAAACAAAACCAAACCAAACCTTAAATGTGGTTTGGTTTTTAGAATTTAACTGATTTTAAAGGTTCATAAACTAGTTAATTTTCCATTGAGGTAGCTCAATTTAGAAAGCGGGTTTAAAACTGGTTTAAACTCAAAGGTGGTGTTTAAAATACCAAAGTGGTTTGTAAACAATTCAAAATTGGTTTTGAACCCCCAAACTAATTCCATGTTAGTTCAAATCCATGCACACTGCATTGTTCTTAATGGTCGTTGTATACATTCCCCTTTAAAAATGAACTTAATGAGTCAATAAATTTTAATTATCAAATAGAGATTATCATATACTAAACATCTACACTTAAAGCATGTTACACTCATTTCCTCCTAGAATTGTTGTTGTTGCAACTTGAAAACATAAGGGAATTTTGCTACTGTTATTTGCCCATGTATTTTTTCATACCCATTTTATTCCCCTAACATCTAGATTCTACATGCTTGTAAGCCATGCTTTTGGAGGTTATTAACCACATAGCTGTTACATTTCATACTTTTGTGCTCTTTAACTAAGTTGTGATTTTTTTAGCTGGGTTAGTTGATTCTGAAAATGAGATTGCATTGCTTGAGTCAAAGACTACTAAAATAACTTTTTTTTCCTTCTTTATGTAATTCAATTTGACATATTCAAAAAATTCATGAAATTGTTTCATGCTTGTTGATGTCTAACTGGCGTGTTATTAAGCAACTGGCAAGCAAATTGAAGGATTGGGCTAATTTTAGCATCACAACTTTTGCTTTAAGGCTTATTAGCTTAGCCTTATACATGTGTAACACAAACAAGGGGAACACTATTTTAAGATAGAGGAAAAAGGAAATAGAAAATTAACAACAATGAAGGGTGAGTTGAGGGAAGTGGCTGATGTCATAGACCTGGTTAACTTCCCAAATCCTTACCTATCGCTAATTACAACAATAGTGATTGTATTTGTATCTAATGCACCAGATTTATGTATCCAACATACCAAATAACTGACAAAATTGTCATAAGCAGAATATATATATATATATATATATATATATATATATATATATAAAAGTGAATAGAAAGAACAAAACAAAACCTCAAATATGGAAAAGGCCAAAATAGAAGTAAATCAGACAATTGATCCTTGGTTGAAGGAAATAGAGATAAAAGGAGGAAAACTTGTACCTCAACTGCATCACAAAAATGATTGTTCTATGTGATCAATTCCGTCAAAAGATCTATTTACACAAGCGAAATGTCTAAACCCAAAAGTCCTTGGAGGCAAAGCTCTATGTTTTTCTTTGGTTTTCATTTTATATGCTAAAAATATAAAATTATGAGAGTTTGTGTTCAAAAGCCTGGCCTACACTGGCCATTTTAACATGTCTCAAACCTCAATTACTTGCAAACACATGTAATGAAACATACAATCATTAGAGTGATACAACTTAAATTGGTTGCTTTAGTTATTAATTACAATGACAAGTTGGGTCATTGGCCAATATGTTACCTAGACATTTACGAGTTGGTAACATAAATTCAATTGTGTTTTTTAGGATTTGGTATGATATCAAGTCAACTTCTTAACATTTGTGCATTTGGTTGATGCATTTATTTTGTAGTTTATGTACATGATATACTTTGTGTACATCATATTGTATGTTTGTATGATGGCTCTATTCTGTGATGTAGTTTGATTTGGAAAATGTTTCCTACTGAAATCTATCCTATAGGAATGACAGACAAAAGAATTAAAAAAAAAACCTTTATAGGTACAAAAAAGAACATTATACCATTGTCTGATTCATGTTGTCAATTGCGCCTATTGGGAAAAAGGTTGTTGTTGTTTTATCAGACACTAAACAGTTGGTTTTGCTAATTAGGGTCCTTTAGTTAGCCCAAAATAAGATATATGGCAATAAATTTTCAATAATTCCAAACAAATATCACACAATAATAACCCTCTAGTCCATAGCTATTTTAACCAGTGTTGCTAGGTTCTAGTCCTACTTTGTAGATTCAAGCAGCAATTGCATTAGATCAAGAAATCATTTTTTAGAAGTTCCCACCAGAATGATAAGTAATGAAGGTAAGGACAAGAAAACAACCTTACGCAATTAATAGTAGTAACTAAAGGAGTTCCTTATAGAGTTATTGAAATTATGAAGCTCCTTTGAATTGGGACCATAAATACACTTAATTATGTCCCTGCACAAATTGCAACAGAGAAACAAGATTGGATAACAAACACACTTGTGTGGGTGCCTTTGATAATGAAGTGGAAGAACAATATGTTCAAACTGAGCAAGGCTTGCAAAGGTTGATACAGTACCTGACATGGAGGAGGGCATTCCTAATCAGTTGCAGCTCCTAATGTGCAAAAGGGATGACACCCTTCAAAATTAATTGTTTATAAGTTTCCTATAAGCACCACAACAAAAATAACATGTTTTAGACTGCATAACTTACAATGACTCAATATAAATGGAAATGCTAGAGCTTCCAACGTTCACAACTTGACAAATGACTTCAATAAGTTAATCTTATAGTAAAATTGAGTGCCTATGCACATGTCATGAAGCTACAAAGTTAGAGGCGAAAATGAGAGATTCACACAAACCTAGGTTGGACAATGATCGCGATAGACAATGACGACGACAGAGGAAACGTCGGAACAGTACCACGATGACATGAGGCGGAGCGAAAAACACGTACGACGGCCGACAACTGATGGACACTATGAGCTCAGTGAAGGCACAAGTATCACACAAAGAAAGGGGTGAGTGACTAAGGGCACGAGGGTGACTCTATTAAAGAAAGGGTTCACATGAGGTTAAATGACGCGTATTCCACAACAATGTTCCTAAAAAACGTCATCGAAGTTTCATTTTATGACGGTTATCCTGACCCGTCGTTATTTGCATCATTCGAAGACAGTTTTTGTAAAACCGTCTTCATTTTCAAACACCATATTACAAAAATGTCACCGGTTCGATATATTACGATGCTGCCAATGGACCGAAATCGTAAGTGTGTCGTAAAAAGATGTATTTCTAGTAGTGTGACCACCATCGCAACCATCGTCAACCGTCATCACCACATTTACTGTTGTCACTGGTACTTCCACCACTATCACCGTCATGACTACTGTTGCCGCCACCAACATTATCTCCACCGTTGCCACCACCCCTGTTGACGGCGGTGCTGACAACGACAATCATGTTGATGGTGACAACAATGGTCATGGCGACGATCATGGTGGTATTGGTGACAATCTTGACATAAATTATTTTTTTGATAAAAAACATAAATTAAATCTTTAAGATATTTAATTTTCTATTTGATAAATTTTTTAGAGATTTTATGGTTACATAAAATTATAATTTGAGTTTAAAATATTTTAATCTTGTCTTTTATTTTAATCTAACTTGATATATATATATATATATATATATATATATATATATATATATATATAAGAGATAAAATTAACTTAAACAACTGTAATTAAAAAATGTCTATGCATATGTATGAAAAAAAATGAAAATAAAAAAAATATATCTATAGAGAATAAATAAATAAAAAAATAGGATATTGAGTTTATATTTGTTTAATTTTCTTATAGTAGTGGATCTTATTTATAGTTTTACCCACAAAATTAATAATAAATATTTTTATAAACCTCATTATTTATTAAAAAATAAATTTTTAAATTATTGTGAAAAAAGATTTGCAGCCCCTTTAATACATTCTTGGATGCATCCCTCCCCACATTACTGCTTCTTTCTCATGGCCTTTAGCTGATATTAAATTAACTCCACTAAAATGAATGAATGCAACACTAAAATATGGAAATATACTTTTGTAACTTGATCTTTTCCTTTTTTTTAAAAGATGTATAAAATGATAAAATAAAATTTCAAATAAATTAATAAGAATGAAATTGAGAAAAAATTTTAATAACTTATAAGTTAGTTTATTTTTCATAAGTGAAACCATAAGCTACTTGAAGTAATTAACTTATGAAAAATAAGCTATTAAAATAAGCTTGTGTATTAAGTTAGTATTTTGGTTAAAATAACTTATAAAGTAGTCTAATATTTATGTTTCATTTTACTTTGTTTGTTGAATAGATGCTCGAATTGAATTGGTTATATTTCAATTTTGGTTCCTTTTCTGATTTTGTGGACTAAAACATAATGCGTGGGATCATCGACGAATTTTGTTGTGGCGAATATCTAAAATATTATACTGTGGTTTAAGTTCATTTAAAATGTAAATTATTCTTGTAAGATTGAAATTAAATTGTTAAAACCATTTACCAATGTATGAAGAATTATTTTCAAACATTATATTCACTTTGACTTGTGCATAGGATATTCATTTTCAATTTACTTACGTTTTACTATGACATATGGCGTCGTCATTATTGTCATTAATGCAGTTTATATTTTATTGACTGTCCAGCTTTGCATGTACCTTCAATAAATTAAATTTAAATAATTAATTTCAAATACTGATATAATAAATAATATTTATTTATGATTCCAGTAAGATAATATATTTATGATTCTAGTAAAACTTTATGACTTTTTGAAGAAAAAAATAACTAAAATGTTTATATCGATATAAAAATTTAATTTTAATTAACAAAAAATGGGAGCGAATCTTAAAAAATGTATAGATATCTTACTAATAAATACATTTTTATATATGGATAAAAAAATTTAAATGCTAGATTAAATCTCATATTAATTATTAATTTCATAATCAGCTTAAAGAAAAAAAGTTTGTAAAAATAACTTAAGATACCATCAAGGAATCAAATATCTAATTTAGGTGATTAAAAAAAAATCAACTCTAAAGACTGATTTTAACATTTTCCGTCAAAGATCGAGTGAGTAGCAGCTTCGGTACGTAATTGACGTGAAGGGTAGAGATTATGATTTATGAAAGAAAAAAAAATCCATTGGCAAATATTCAACCTTTCCCACCACGTGAGATTCAACAAACTCTTGACTGATCAAGAGACTCTTTCCTGGTTTGTGGCATGTACTTCGTGAGTTGGCAATAATAAATTAAGAATAGTACTTTCGTGGGGAAACGAGGAGCCAAAGCCATGATGAAGCAGGTACACCAAGTTTATACACCAATTCAATAGCGACACTATGACAATCCATTACGTAGAGGAAGAGGACCACGAGAACTAGGCAACTAGCTATGAGCTATGCCCTAACATGCATGCATGCGGTGGTACTAGTCCATGCTACTCTGTCACATTGAAAACCTATGCTATGGACCATGGTCTAGTTTAATTTCTTAAGTTCTTGTTGTTCATCCTTCGATCGGCTTGTACGACTCTTGGACGCAAAGTTCACATGACATAAAAGGTGTGTTTGATTTAGAGGAAAATTATAAAAAAAAAAAGAAATAAAAAAATTTTGAATTAAAATAAAGTATAAGAGGTATGGATCCTACAAAATAAAATATAATTTTTTTTGGTTTATTATTTCTCCCATTGGTACCAAACAGGTATGAATATGATCTGGGTCAAAGTTTAGAAGCAAATGAGTCCAAAATGATTGAAAAACGTACTTCCATGCATTTTGGTTGAGTTTGGTGAAGTTTTTGAAGTGAATCAACTTGATCAAATTACTTCAAAATTTATTTAATTTAAAATTATTTATTTTTACCAAAATCAATTTAATTTAAATTCAATTTCATTTTGATCTAGACATTTTTCAACCGAGACATATATACATGAACCAAGTTTGGCAGTTGCCTTATAGTAATTTTTTTTTTTTTTAGATTTGGACCATTTTGATTGCACTACTCTAATTTTGCAGTTCTTCATGCTTGTGCCTTTTAATAGCCATTCAAATAAACAGTTTCATTAAACATTTTTTTTATAAATTCTTTTATCAAATTGAGAACTCATTCACAATTTTGAAAATATATAAAACTTACTAAATACATTAAAAAGAAAACTTATTTGAATAATTTTGTTTATAAAATTTATTGAAATAAATTAAAAACTTACAAAATATCATGCATATCACTTTCATGATCGTATAAGCCTAAATAAGTAAAAGGTCAAACGTTCATTTACTCTCCTATCCTAACACTCAAAAGTTAACACATCGTTTCATAACGACAATAAATATATGCCAGTCATTTTTTCTGTCAAACACGGATAGAATCTAGAACCTATAATAGTAAAAAAAAAAAGCAAAAAACTATAACAGTAATTCAAGTTCATAAGGCACCAATCCATTGAAAAACGTACTTCCATGCATTTTGGTTGAGTTTGGTGAAGTTTTTGAAGTGAATCAACTAGATCAAATTACTTCAAAATTTATTTAATTTAAAATTATTTGTTTTTACCAAAATCAATTTAATTTAAATTCAATTTCATTTTGATCTAGACATTTTTCAACCGAGACATATATACATGAACCAAGTTTGGCAGTTGCCTTATAGTATTTTTTTTTATTTTAGATTTGGACCATTTTGATTGCACTGCTCTAATTTTGCAGTTCTTCATGCTTGTGCCTTTTAATAGCCATTCAAATAAACAGTTTCATTAAACATTTTTTTATAAATTATTTTATCAAATTGAGAACTCATTCACAATTTTGAAAATATATAAAACTTACTAAATACATTTAAAAGAAAACTTATTTGAATAATTTTGTTCATAAAATTTATTGAAATAAATTAAAAACTTACAAAATATCATGCATATCACTTTCATGATCGTATAAGCCTAAATAAGTAAAAGGTCAAACGTTCATTTACTCTCCTATCCTAACACTCAAAAGTTAACACATCGTTTCATAATGACAATAAATATATGCCAGTCATTTTTTCTGTTAAACACGGATAGAATCTAGAACCTATAATAGTAAAAAAAAAGCAAAAAACTATAACAGTAATTCGAGTTCATAAGGCACCAATCCAATTAACTCTTTTTTGGAAGAGACCATTAAACAAAGTTTGTTATGATCAATATTTTTCTCAATAATTTTTTTTTCTTTAGTAGAGGATAACTCTGTACTTTTTTTTTCAATTGTTCTAAGTTATTTTATACATATAACAAATTAACAAATAAATGAAAAACAATAATAATTTACAAAACTAATCTTATTAAATAGATAAAAGAGAGTTGTATTAATATTACATTGAAAAATTAAAATGAAGCTTAACAAGGGTATTAATAAAAAAACTAATTAATATATGTTAACGGTGAAAATTGTTTTTGTTTTCATTAACAAACATAATCTCATAAGTATATTTGTGGAAGGAAATAATTCTTCCTTTGAAGGCCTTTTATCCTTCTTTAGGCCCTTCACCATGGGTTGTTAAATTTTTATGTTTAGTTCGATTTAAAATATATGATTGCAAGTAAAATCAAACAAATTATAGATATGTATTAAGTAAGAGAAGATGTTGTCAAAAGGAAAAAGTAATATAAAAATGATAAAGGGATGAGAAGAAGATGTGCAATGAAGGTAAATGAAAGCAAATAAAGTTACTTGATGAAAAAACTAGTATTTATAACAATAATTTCTAACTATCCATAACTTCCCGACATTTTTCTTCGATTTTCACCCTTAATGACTTATATCTTCAATCTTCACCGTTGATATCTTCTATTGTCTTGATGTTTTTCAAATGTTCATTTCTTTCATTATTGTACAATTAGTCAAAAAATTATATTTTAACACTTAGTGAAAATAGTCTATTAAAAAACTAGTTGTCAATACTTTACCGAAGACCATTTTTTGACAATGAAAAATAACGATGTAGATAATATGACATTGAAAACTAATGTATATAACACTTATTTTTGAATCAAGGAAGTATAAAATATGCTCAAATATAAAATTTGGATACTCTTCAAGAATTTAAATATTAGTTCACAACGTTGCGGAATAATAATATCTTCCATTAGATTCAACTTTTGTTAATATTTAGTATAACAAAATCACAAAAAGGTTTGAAGAACATAAATATTTTTTCTAAGGCTAAAATCCATTTTTTATTCCCTTATAATACACTATGCAATTTTAGTTCTCCCATTTTTAAATCAAGAAGACATTTAGTCCCTCAATTTTTCAAAATTTACAATTTTGCTTCTTCCCTCATCGGTTGATTATTAGTTGAACATCCTAGCTAGTCAAATGTTGACTCTAACATGACTTGTTGTGATGATGTGGTGCTTATGTACACGACGCTTATAAGACAATGATTTAAATGGTGTGAAAATTTTTAAAAGTATCCTAATGGGAATTGAACCGATGACTTCTTATTCAAAAACTACGAGACTTTTTAAATTTTTCACACGATAAGTCTCAAGCCATCTTGTTGTGCTTTAGACATAATAGGCAAGTGAGCATAGTCTAATTATAGAAAGAAATGGTAAGTATTGAGTTATCGTATGACTATGTTTAATATAAAGGGAATCAACAAACAAATTTTACACTCATTTACGGCAACAAATTGTGACGAATGAGTGGAGTTTCAGTTTTTAGGAAAAAATGTTGATGTAGCTGTATACCAATTTGTTATGATAAAACTAAATTGTTTTTGGTTTTCAAACACAAATGTTGGAGCGAAATTGAAATAATATAGAGAAAAGTATTACTGAGATGAAATCCATAGAATTCTTCAAATAAAACTTGTTCCTAATCAATGTCCTAGTTCAATGCACTCAATATTCAAACTACAATGACTTATCCTAATTCTTTAGTGATTAGTCCTTGAGGTCTAAGCCAAATCCCTAATTTCTTAGGTGATTTAGACCTAGAAGCTCTGAGTTAAATCAGTGAATCTTTATAAATGCAAGTATTTGATCCATTCCTAGTATTAAAGCCTTGCATAATTTCAATTCAAATATAGGATTTGAGCTTGTTTTCATACAATCCAAATCCCTAAAAGTTTAGTGGATCACTCCTAACATGCATCTAAGCATAGAACTAAAATATGATCACATTAACTATGAGAATTTATTAGAAAAATAGATATTACATACTTGAATTCTACTTCAATTACTCAACAACTATGAAATCTAACTCATTTGGATCATGAAGGATTCAAATAAAACCTTAAAAGAGTAACAATGGAGGAAAAAAGAAGAGAGAGAGAGAAGAAGAAAGATTCTATTTGATAGTTTACAAATGAACCAAAAGTCTCTACAAAGGATGTTACAAAACTTTTTATATAGAGCTAAGATTACATTAATTTTTTGTGCTTGCTACACCAAAACTACACTTATGAACTATGGAATCTGCACTTGATCTTCATGCCTTTGGACTTTATCCACTGGGGCGAATAGACAACTCATTGTAGCGAGTTTCTCTTAATTTCAAGGTCTTCAGCTTTGTAGATTCATTGTGGTGAAGTGCAACTTTGCTGGGGTGAATCTCTGCCAGCTCCAACTGATTTTGTGTCTTATTTTGTTGTGGTAAAAGCTTATCTTGTTGTGGCCAAATCATGTTTGTAACTCTTCATTCTTTGATCTTGTAACATCCAAATTTACACAAAAAACTATTTTTTTTAAGTTTATAAAACCAATTTATATAATTTAATAAAAACAACAATTATGCACAAAGATTTTAAAGAAAAGTTAAAATAATTGGTCACAAAATAAGGTGTGAAAAACAATTATCACATCACAATAAGTCATATTAGAGTCAACATTTAATCATAGATGGTTAACTAACACTTATATAAAAGAATGACTAAAATTGGAGACTAAATGCCTTGATTTAAAAATAAGATAACTAAAATTACGAATTATGCATTACAGGGAGACAAAAATGCATCTTAGCCCCTTTCAAACACATGCAATTTTATATTAATTGAAACTTATAATATCATAAAAATTGATTAAATAAGGAATAAGACTCGCACCTTTTGTAATTTTGATAAAATTTAACTGATAATAAAAAAATATGTTAAAAATGTGCTCTCAAAACATTTGTATTTTAAATTATTATTCTTACTTTTAATTTTGAAAGTGTCACTTTATTTTTAATCTATTTTCTTAAAAGTTTGTATAAAAAATAAATTGATTATTTTTATTATATATTTATGATACAAATCTCTAAAAACGAAGTATATTAAAAACAAAAATGACAAATTTATAATTAAAAATCAAAATAAAAACAATGTTTCTCAAAATAAACTGGCTCTAAAACTTCTCGAAGTTGGAATGAATAGAAGATGACTCCTCCAACAACACACTATGGAGAAGGCCACGACAACAAAACCTTAATATTTTTTTTTTGGTACAGTACTGTTTTGGTATGCACATAAGTCACATAACCTAAGTACAATTTAATTGGGCAATATTATTGAAATTTAATTTGAAAACCATGAGTTTTATATACAAATTTAAACGAAATATTACAAAAATTAATTTTAAATTTAATGATATTAGTAATATATTTTTATACCGTAAAACTAATCAAAAGTCACCGTTACTATAATAGTTCTTTTTATTAGGAAACGGTTAATATCATAGTTTTTTTTATACTTGATAATATAATAGTTTATGATTAAATAATACTATAAAATACATATAACTTATTTTTCTTTAAATTTTATGTACTATCAATGTAAAATATTTTATACTATTGATTAATTAAAATATTTTATCATAATTTTTGTTGATCATAATATTGATATAAAGTATTCATTGAAAACATTGATTAATTTTTGTTACCCACAAGTTAAGTATTTTCCTTCTAACAAAATTTTTCCATACTTAAGTCATAATTTAAACTCTTGACCACTTGGTTAAAGAACATAAATGACTCTTCCTTGTGTCAAATAAATTTATCATATATGACACTGAGAAATGCTAGCGACCCTGACAAATCCAAAGTTCAATCGAGAGGTAAATAAAAGTTGATTAAGAATTGTTTCCGCCAAGAACAATATGTGATCAAGATTTGGTGAAAAAAAAAATCAATTTTGGTAGGTCTACTTATCATTTAACAGTTCTCTCTCCTAATTTAAAAGTAGAACTCACCAAAATTAATGATTTTTCAATAAACTTTAACCAAACACAGGGAGTATTAAAAATAAAGTATCGGGTAAAGTATTGTTAACATCTCTCATATGATAATTTATAATTGAATATAATAATATAAAATATTTTTATATAATAATTTAAATCTTCTTACATAAAACATTTTTCTCTTTTAATTAAAAAATATTATTAAACACCTTGAAAATTGAGTTTAAAAATTATAATTCTTTTAACATACTTTGTTTCATAGGATAGTTGAGGAAGAAAATAAATTATATACTTATTTTTTTATCAGTAGGAATAAAGTTAAATATAAAAAAATTATAATAATTGATCCACCTTACTCAATCAACTAAGTCTCACTAAATTTATTGATTTACTATTGCTACTTTTGGTTCTTATTATAAAGTTTAATTAACTAATTCATTGGGATTAAAAAATTTAGTTAATATAATTGAGAGTATTAAATTTGTCTTTTTTTTTCCTTCAAAAATAGTCTTGTTAACAAAACAAATAAATATTAATAGTTCATTTTTCTCTTGCTATCATGTTATTCTAAAACTAACTATAGTGAAGAGTATTTGTGTATACTAAAAAATAATCAATACAAGAGATATGAGATTAGATCTTATAAAAATAATAATCAAGTCATTGCTTTTAATTTAGACCTTATAATAAAAATTGAAAACAAAAGATAATAATATTCTAAGAGTTCAATACACAGGATTTAAAAAGATTTTGTTTTTGTAAAAATTTTTGTAAAAATGTCTTGAAATTTTCAATCAAGATTTTTAAATAATAGAAATAAGTATTGTAATATTCAATCAAGACAATTACAATTTTCAAGGAATTCAATAAAATCTCATTAGAATTTAATTAAGATTTTTTACAACTTAAAAAAAGTTTTTTGGTATTCAAAAGTATGGAGATTTCAATGGATTCTTTTTTAGGATGGATTTTAATGGATTTCATGAGATTTTTTTAGTAAAAAATACATATCAAAACATCTCACCCAAACCCTTGAGATTTCATGAAACATTTTTTTTGTCAATTGACATGTTTTTCTTTCCCCATCATACATAATTCATTCTCTCTTTGTTGAAAGCATTAGACATTCCTAATGTTCTTTACTCTTTCGACCCATGGACAACATGTCCTGTAACAAGTGATATGAGAATTCTTAGCAATTCTTTGAATTTGGGATATTTTGATTATATGTTTATTTTTATTGAACGTGAAAATTTGACTCATGTATACGTGGATAAATATATAAATGATTTTTTTATACATAATTTTTTGATACATCTATAAATGAGGTTTGAAACAATTGTTGTTCATATTTTTTGTTTGATGGGATCGTTAATGTGGGAATGATTATAGATAAATATTGCATTATATAATTTTTATATAATTAAAATGATTGATGATTGAAGGAAAATAAGCTAATTGTGTTTATAAATATGCTAGGAAAAATTAATTTATTATGTAACATGTTTAGAATTCTTTTTATAGGATGAATTTTACCTAAAGGATAAATTAAAAAAAATTCATGAATCTTTATCAATAATTTTGAATGTTTTTTAAAAAATTCACACATAAAAATCCATAATATTTTTTCAAATCTTATGAATTCATATTTTATAAATTCATTAAAATCTAAACTATAAAATCCTAATCCTAAAAGTTTTTTAAAAAAATCTTAAAAGTAAATACATTCTTACAAAATCTTTTAAAATTTATAGAATTTTTTTTATGTCAAAGTAGTCTTTTAAAATCTGAATCCAATACACCCCCTAAAATTACACAAGCCTTATAATATCATATTACATTTTCAACAATTATTTTTATTTGTAGGTTATTATCTAAAATTAACATGCTTTATTAAATATTAAATTGGTTTTAGTTAAAAAATAATATAAGAAATTTTTTCATAAATTACAAAATAATTAAGTTATAAATGAATTAAGGATAAATTGTTAAATTTATCTCTAAGAGTGCGATGCATTGATGAATTTATCTGTAAAATATGAAAAATTTAAATTCAATCCCTAAATGTACAAAAAGTGAAACAAATTAATCATCCATACAATTTAACAAGTTGATTCCTAAACTTTACAACTTAATGTCATTTTAATCCTTGAAAAAATGATTTATTATCAAAATAATCTTTTAACATTGTAACTTAATAACAAAATAGTTTCACAAATTTAACGATAAAACTAATTTATAGTATTTTGTCACATTTGGTTACTAAATTTATATTTTACATCTTTTAAACATAAATTTATTACCACATCAAACTTTCAGAAATAAATCAGACTACTTAGATCATTTATCCATAAATTAAACAAGTCAAGCTAAGGTTACCTTCTGAGCTCATTTACATCTCTAGCCAATACAAATCTCACACTTGCACCATAACATATGGGACCCACCCACCTCCATCATGAATAAGCAAGTAACAACCACCTTTATCCCAAAGACCTCATCATCATGATCACCTTCCCCTTCAATGTCTATCTACTCTATCTTCTTCTCCATCACTCCATCGTGATCATTACATATTTCTCTTCCTCTACCTCTATTGGGAGTTTTACCAAATGGGGGTATTTTTTTCGATTTTTTCATATGGGGTGGTTTTCAAAAAAAATTTCCAAAGATGGGGTGTCATAACAGGTGTTATGACTTCTAAGTAACAAGTGTTAACATCTCTTATGACTTTTTTAATTGAAGTTGTAAAATAATTTACGATTTCAGTTTATTTTTTTTATGACTTCAAAATTGTTAGTAGTTTTTTTATGACTTTGAAGTCATAAGTTTATCTTTTTTTATATATATTTTACGACTTTGAAGTCGTAATGTTCTTTTTATCTGTTTTAGGTTTAGATTAATTATTTGTATTTTATTTTCTTTTGTTTTCAATTTTTTTAAATTGTAAATAATTTTATTTATTTAATTATTAAATAAATATTTTTAAGTTTACTTGTTATTAGTTTTATTTAATATCTTGTATATTTTTTATGATTTTATTAAATATGTTATATATTTTTTAAATATTTTTTTATTAAAAATATTTTATATATTTTTTTATTTAATATACTTTGTATATTTAAAATTTAGATAATCTTTTAATAAAAAGAGAGACTAAAATTAAAAGGAGATACTACAATTTTAAAACACTTTGATTTAAAAACCCAAGACATTTAAATGAAAATTACATGTTTTTTTAACAAAAAAATTAATAATGAGATGATGTCTCACAACGAATTCTTCTAGATATGCGTCGAGGTATCTCATCTTGTTGTTGCTCTGGATTTGCAGGTGATTTTTGTCCTCTTGTTCTATGACCTCTATCTCCTCTTGTCCTAGGATGATCACATGTAATTGTGTGTTGTTGTTGAGGAACATGATCATCATCATCGTCATCATCATCGTTATTGTTGGTATTGTTGCTATCATCATCTTCCTCCTCATCTTCGTGACCCATGTCACACATTTGAGTAGGTAATGATGGACGATGACAAGAGCTCGATGGTGGTAGATTATATGTAGATGACAGAGTGTTTAAAGTGGTGGCAAACCTTTCTGAGACTCCATAAGAAACATTAGAGGTAGAAGAACTTAAAATGAGTATTGAGACATATATGATGAGAACCCTAATGGTTGAAAACTTTGTTGACATCCTTGAGGCATGTATTCAAAGAAGCTCATTGATTGATATTGTGCTTGTAATTGATGATGTTGGGGCATATATCCAAAAACATGCACTAGAGGTACACTGGGTTTAGCATATGATTAATGTTGGTGATGACCAGGAAAATACTGTGAATTAAAATTTACAAAGTTAGAAATAATAATAGCAATAATTTATTAAAATTATAAATTAAACTTACAACCTCAGTAGATAGTGTCCCTTCACGCAATATATATCGTCCATTTCGACATATATATCATTGCATGCATTCTGAATTTTCATGCAAAAGACCCTGGTCCATATCACCGTGAACAATATAATCATTCCAATGATTCCATTTGGTAATCCAGTGACGATGATGGTGAGGCCAAAAAATATCTGTTCTCTCTCTCATATCTATGTCATGAAGTTGATCTAGGTTTGGTGGGTCATCTGGAATAATTTGTCGCAGTCCAAATTTCCTGATGACCCTATCTATTGGATGTCATTCCACAATTTCAAAACATATGAGAGAGACTTTTGCACGAACAAGCATTGATACCTCAACATTATTAATTAATGGCCTTATTTTTTGTGTTTCATAAGGAGTCCACAAGAATTGCAAGACATAACATTATTATTGTCGCATATTTAAGTTTGAATAGGAAACTGAAAAAAAAAAAAAGACTTAACATGAAAATTAAGAAATGATCTGTTGCACACCAACTGTAATGATCTGCTCTATATTGGGTTGTGCTGCTATAGTCATGGGTGTGGAACTGCATTAAATGTATTGCCCCGAAGATACATCACCTATATGTGGAAGAAGTACAAAAAGGACTTAGATTTTCTCTTGCATGAAGGTGGTCTCGTCTGATGACCGAAACAAACATTCCCACCAATTAAGTCAAATTGATACGCGTCATATTTGATAGACTACATATGAATGAGGTTCATTTCTTAATTTTCATGTTAAGTCTTCACAACCCAATCTAGAGCTCAAAAAAAGGATGCTAATACTGTTGCACACCAACTGTAATGATCTGCTCAATCAAATTTGGTAATAAAAGGAGATACATAAAATGAACTCTTCCACTTGATGTATCTGACATCAAATAGTCGTCTATCAACATCATGATATGAGCTCTAGCATGTTGTGCAATGACAACATCATCAACTGGAAGTTACTAAAAAATTTTCCGCAACCAACTTAGATAAATTATTTTACCCTTTATATACTTATCAGGTGCAGTGTCCCCTAGTAATGCCTGACAAGCAACATGTACATCATCGATAATGATACCAGTTACTAGCAATTTGTCAATCTTCAGGCCCAACTGTAGGGTCACATCTTGTAAAGTTATGGTTGTTTCCCCGTGTAGAAAATGAAATGTATGAGTTTTAGTTCTCCAACTTTCAACTACTGCACTAACCAAATGCTGGTTAATATCAATTTTTCCAGCATTTATAACATGAGCAAAATCAGCTAAAGCGATTAGGTCTTTGACACAATTATCTATCCGATCTAAGTGTGTAAAAGCCCAAATAGTATTATACCTTAGACAAATCATTCTCTCTTGGCCTTCTCACACTTGATTCGAAATATGATTGTCTTGTAAGTTTAACAACAAGTCATCAATAGGTCTAGGTTGTGCATGTACCATTGGTTCACAATGCAAGAAACAAGAGATGGATAGAAGGATGAAAAAAGTGGGATGTAGACAAACAAAAAAAGCTTCGTGAGGAAACTTAGGTTGGATGAAAATAAGATTGGAGAAGAATGAAAGTGCAAGTGAATAAAGGCACACTATATTTATATAAGTTGGCTTTAGATAAAGGCACACTATATTTATACAAGCTTAATGTGAAATACATCACACACTTAATGAGTATTGCTTTTTTTTACCAAAGTGTAGGCTTCAAATAACTTAACTTGTATAAAGCCTATATGCATCATGTGAAATGCAGTATACACAACACCATACTATTCATGGGTTTGATGTTTCAAGAGGCATGCAATATTTGTCTTTAGCCAACTTGATTGGACCTCACACACTTAATGGTTTCAGTTCGCGTGATGGCAAGCTAACATGCATTTAAGTTAATGTTGAACTTAGTACAACCATCAAAACTTTCAACCAGCTAAGATTTGGACTTTTTTGAACACGTAACCTTTGTGTCTTCAACTTATTCACTAGCTGCAAAACATGCACCAAAACTTTCAACCAACTATTTTCCTGTCATGCTTCACGAGTATGATACTTCCTTTCATGTAAGCTACCCTCTGCAATATTAACCAGCCTAACTTGCACTAGCCTGACGCATTGAATGACCATCCATTAAAGCCTCACGAGACAACTTTACAAGTTTACTATTCATACATGTGCCATGCTTCACGAGACAACTAAGTTGCTGCATTTTTCTTGCACTTTGATTCATCAATTCACTGCGTGCAAATGACCAAAATGGTGCAATATTTATCTGTATTTTTCTTGCACTTTCATTCTCCAATTTGTTGCGTGCAAATGGCCAAAATGGTGCAATTTTTCTGCATTTTTCTTGCAGTTTGATTCACCAATTCACAGCCAAAATGGTGCTGCTTGGAAGTCATTCACGTGGCCACGACTTCGAAGTCATGAAGGATGACATGATTTCACTATTTGTAAGGCATAAATGGATAGCTGGATGTGATTTGATGCACAATGGATTGTGGGATGGTGGGTTGTTTTTGGTCCCATGACTTCAAAGTCGTGAAGAATGGCACGACTTCACTATTTGGTTTTTAAATGTTATATTGTATTTTTAAAAGAAGATATGTTATAATATTATAAGTGTTAAGTGTTTTAATAAATTATAAGTGTTAAGTTAATATTAATATAGGGTTTTAGAAATTTAAATAAGTTATTAGATAATAACATTTTAGAGTTTAGTCTTTTAATAAGTTATAAGTTTCAAGTTATTATTATTTTAGGGTTTAGTCTTTTAATAAATTATAGGTTTCAAGTTAATATTAATTTAGGCTTTTAGAAATTTAAATAAGTTATTCGATAATAATATTTAGAGTTTAGTCTTTTAATAAGTTATAAGTTATTGCTATTTTAGGGTTTAGTCTTTTAATAAGTTTTAAGTTAATATTATTTTAGGGTTTAGTGTTTTAATAAATTATAAGTGTTAAGTTAATATTAATTTATGATTTTAGAGATTTAAATAAGTTATTAGATAATAATATTTTAGGGTTGTTACTATTATTTATAGAAAATTTTTATTTTTATACAAAAATGTTATTAGTTAATTATATGCATACGTGAAATGAAAAGTCTTGTTGCCAAAATATTACTACTTTCATCGATAGAAATGTAAGCTTCACTATTCATGCTCGTTATAAAAGGGAGGTCTGGTTCACACTGGATTTCATAAAGTAACAATCTTGCATATTTTTCAAAATATAAAAGGGCCTTTCATTTTCACATATTTCTTATAATCTTCTCGGTATATTTTTTATTTAACGTTAGATACACTAAACTAGGGAGTTTTACGAGAAAGGTGTATTTTTATTTTTGAGTTTTCTTGGTATGAGGTTTTTTTTTATTTAACGTTAGATATACTAAATTATTTACATTTTCACTAATAAGTTACATTTGTATTTGTTGATAGATGGCTAGTGAAGAGCCCATAATAAGAGATAATGTTAGCGACTTCATTGACGGCAAGCAACAACACGATGTTCATGAACATGGAGAACCAAGCAATGAAAGTGAGTCATCTTTATATTTTAAAACTATTAGTAGTCAACTTTCAGAAAATCAAAAGTACTCAAATCCTTATCAGAACATAGGGAGTACTAGTACAAATGACCTTTATGAAGGCTTGATATTTAAATCAAACAAGCAATTATGGATGCCATTAAACAATTTCATTTTGTGCATTCATTTAATTTTCATGTGGAAGAGAACAAGAGTGACAAGTATGTTGTCATGTGTAATCAATATGGTAATGGATGTTTTTGGAGGGCGAGAGTATCCTTTAGCAAAATACACATAAGGTGAGAGTTGAAGAAAATAAATGGTATTCACACTTGCATAACTTCTGTCATATCACAAGATCATGTTAGGTTAGACTCATCTGTAATTGCTCATAATATTGTTCATTTAGTGAAAACAAAACCTAGTATCGAAATCAAAACCTTGATTGCAAACAAGACAAAGGTTTGGTTATACTGTTTCATACCAAAAAGCAAGGAAAACTAAATAAAAAGCCCTTAAAATGACATTTGGAAGTTAGGAACAATCATATAGTTATCTGCCGATATGGATGATAGTTGTTCAACACTTTGTACCAGGTACATTTGTAAGATACAACCTCTTCAGTGGAGGATGGTGAGGATGAGTCTCCTAGGATGATTCTTAATCATGTATTTTGGGCTTTTAAGCCATGCATTGAAGGTTTTCAATATTACAAGCCAATTGTGTAAGTAGATGTGACATTTTTAACTGGGAAATATCGTGGTACTTTGTTGACTGTCATTGGACAAGATGGTAGTAAGAACAATTTTCCACTTACTTTTGCAATTGTTGAGAGTGAGACCAAAGAAGCTTGGATGTGGTTCTTGCATTATTTGAGGAGATATGTTGCACCTCAACCACATTTGTGTATTATATTAGACAGGGGAACCAGTTTGCTATTAGCTTTGCAATCAGAATGAGTTGGGTAGACTAGACTAGATGTTTCGTTTGTGTATTGCATTCTCCACATTGCATCAAATTTCAACAAAAATTTTAAAAATGTTGACTTAAAAAAACAAGTCATTAATATGGGTATGCTTCTAATCATTTCATGCATCAAATTCTTGCTTTATTACATCTTCACTATATTTATTATTCATTGATTTATCTTTTGCCGTAGGATATGAGATGAGGAAACTACGATTTGAGGCAAAGTTGTTCACAATGCGAACAGAATTTCCACAAGCAGCAGATTAGTTAGACCAAATTCCCAAGAGTAAATGGAGTCAAGTTTACGATGAAGGAAATCGGTATGGCCATATGACTACCAAACTTGCCAAATGTATGAATTCTATTTTGAAAGAAGCCCGAGCATTACCTATTACTGCTTTAGTCAATGAAACATTTAATAAAGTAAATGATTCATTTGTTACTAATGGCTTGAAAATCATGAATATGATAAAGGCCGGACATAGGTATTCTGAAGACATATATGTCATGATGCAAGAAAATCAACACATTGCTACCTCGCATTTATGTTCTCATGTATGTTTGAGAAACAAGGGAGTTTGAGATTCAAGAAATTGCAAATATGCGGCTTGGTCGATGAGCAATGACATGCATTGTCAAATTAAATGAATGGCCACGTGATCGTGAACAATTCAAACATTTTGAATTCCTTGTTCGCATACGATTGCAGTGTGTGCTTTTTGCAATTTAAATTATGATGACTTTGTTGACCCTATATACAAGTTGGAAAACATTTTCAAAGTTTATTAGCATCACTTTCATCCCCTTGGAAGTGAAGACAAATGACCTCAATATTTAGGTCTATATTTTATGTCCGATCCTTTGAAACGACGACAAACATTAGAAAGGTCACTCACTACTCGTATACATAATGAGATGGATGAATCAATTCCAAATAGGCCTAAGAAATGTTTATGGTGTTGAAGTGAATGACATAATTATAGTAAATGTCCATACAAACAAGTAGATGACTAATATAGTTTTTACTTTTTATGTTTCTCTTTAATTTGTATGGTTCATTTTATATTAATGTATTATGTTGTCTTTAATTTAACAACTACTTTTATTACTAAATTATTAGATGTTGTTAATAGTAAATTCCTTTACACAAAATAAATAATATTATTTCATAAACTATAAGTTTATATTAGTAACAAAATATTTTAATATTAGGTTTAAAATTTTAGTTTTTAAAATAAACAAATATTTAAAAAAATCAAATTCAATATAACATTTTAAAAGATTACCTAAATATTAAATAAAAAATATTAGAAAATATATAAAATATTTTAAATAAAAAATATATAACATATTAAATAAAATCTTAAAAATATACAAGATATTAAATAAAACTAATAACAAGTAAAATTAAAATATTTATTAAATAATTAAATAAATAAAATTATTTACAATTTTTAAAAATTGAAAACAAAAGAAAATAAAATACAAGTAATTAATAAAACCTAAAACATGTAAAAAAAACATTACAACTTCAAATTCGTAAAATATAAAAAAAGAAACTTACGACTTCAAAGTCGTATAATAAAAAAAACTACTAACGACTATGAAGTCATAAATAAAAAAAATTAAACTGAAGTCGTAAATTATCTTAGGACTTTAGCTAAAAAAATCGTAATAGATGTTATAACTTGTAACTCAAAAGTCGTAACACCTGTTAGGACTTATCCTATTTTTGAAAATAATTTGAAAACAACCCATATAAAAAAAAATAAAAAAAAAAGTACTCCATTTTGTAAAACTCCTGCCTTTGCCTTCTCCTAATACACACACTGCTTTGCATCTAAGCGATTATTGATCCATCATCCCCACTTCAAAATTAGCCACCACAGTCATAGTCCACACCCAAACCAAACCCGACCCCTCAGACATGACATTCATGTCTTGTCACCTAAGTCTACGTGTCCCACTCACCATTTAGACCCCTTATCATTACCGCCATGTGGAGTCATCATCTCTACCGCCACGTGGAGACAAAATTGCAAATTTGGTCCCCCTATTTGTTTCAGATTTCGATTTTGGTCTCCCTATAATTTAATTCATCAATTGAGTCTCTCATTTATATCCAATCCCATTATTTTAGTCTCCAAGTCCGAAATTGGACATTGACTATTACTTGCGAATGTTGAGTGTCATGAATCACGTTTTGATTGAATGATATTTTGGACGAGATTTTTCTATTGCTAAAACTGTCGGCAAATGCAACGTCGCCAGAGCGAAGATCAAAAAGTGCCACGTGTCCCCCATTTGGTCATTTAGCTGGTAACATCCATCCGACGGTGAGGGATGAGCGTGTGTTTAGAGTCGTTAGATGTAGGGCATTGAAACAAAGCCCCTACATGGCAGTCACCCTTTTATAGCTCCTTGCGACGCATCTTCTTGCTTCCTCTAAAAGCGGAATGGCTATGCCACCAAGTCCAACCAACACAGGGTCGTCAAAACCCTTGGTAATCAAATCCCTCCCTCACTGATTATGCTTCAGATCGGAACAATTTTTGTTTTTGTTTTGCTTTTTTTTTTTTTTAAGATTTTGGTATTAATTGGTTCTACTGGGTACATCATGTTTGGTTCTGTGGGAATAACACAGGTGGAAAGCTCGTTTATTAGACTACCAAGAAGAGGGCCAGCAAACCCAAGTTCCCTGTCACTGGCAAGAGGATTCAAGGGGTGCGCTTTTTGTTACTCGTTCAATTTTTTCTTCTTTTTTGATGTGTAAACTTTAGTGTTCTATTCTTCATTTTTTTAATGTTGCTTTGATTAGGACTAGTTATGAACATTGTTAAAACCAGCTAGTGTGTATAATGCAAACTTCTTGAGACTACAATACCGAGACACCGCGGTTTCCGAATGTTTCAACATGGGAAAGAAAGAGAGAAAGAGAGCGAGAGAAAAATACCGTCCAATTAAAACATGATCAATGTTCTCAATAACACTCAATGTTCAATTTTAGACTTGAAGACTGGAATAACAATATTAGACATAAATGGAAGATTCAATTGATGAATTAAATTATAAAAAACTAAAATCAAAATATAAAATAAATAAAAAGATCAAATTTACAATTTTACTTTTAGTAAAACTCTCACCTTTACCTTCTCCTAACACACACTCTTGGGTTGCATCTAAGCGATTATTGATTCATCATCCCTACTTCACTATCAGCCACCACAGGCATAGTGTACACCCAAATCAAACCCGACCCCTCACACATCACATTCATGGCTTGTCACTCAAGTCTACGTGTTCCACTCACCATTTAGACCCCTCATTACTGCCGCCACGTGGAGTCATCATCCCGATGTGACTTCTTGCTACCCTCCAGTCCCCACACTGTTCCTTTTCTTTTCCTCGTCCCAAACTCCCATCGCATAATATAAATATCCCTTCTCCTATATATCTATATATATATATATATATATATATATATATATATATATATATATATATATTCATGATCAAATTAGTATCATTATCATTCACCGTAACAAACACCACCATGGCACCATACGCTTAAATCAGGCCATGATTATCGTCATTATCAACATGCACCGTGACGTGGCACATTATAAACAAAGTGTTTTGCGTCATTTTCAAATTCTTAGCCATTAATAGTGCGGATGAAATAGCATCTCAAACACGCCAAAATAAGATTACAATCCCAAACACCCAACAAAACAACAAACAATTGTTATAGCACCAATCCCCACTATATATTAATATAAAACACCGCTCCTATGTTTCCCCCCCTAATAAATCAAATTCCAAATACATACATAAAATAAAACATAAAAAAGAAAAAAAAACTAACATGGATGTTAGTTGCACATGAACATCACTACTTATGATCAAGCCCAATCACCTCTCCGAAAAAACAGAAAAGTAAAAAACCAAAAATTTACATATCTTAATTACGAGTTCCTTCCAGGTTCTCTTTCAATTTTTATTTTTATTTCTTTATACTTTGGTTTAGATTCCAGATATTCTTTACTCTTTCCCTCTCAGGTCATAAAAAACAAAAAGAAAAAAGAGAGAAATTTCTTAAGTATTTTCAAGGAAGATGAAAGAGAGAAGAAGTATTATCTTGATCAGACCAATGAGCGTGGGTCCAGTAAGGCTGATCAACGGTGTTAGGAAGATCAAACAAACCTTGATCCGCACCGGGTTGCCAATCCAACGATCCAAACCCTCCCTGATGCCCAGTCTTATGCTGCAGCGAAGAAAACTCAAGCGGCACAGTGTGATCGAGAAACGACGCCGTACCGAACTCCTGATGATTCTGCTGCTGCCACTGACCATGGCCTCCACCTGCTGCCGCCTGCACCTGATTAGTAACACTAATACCGAAACGAAACGACGTCGCATCGAGGATGCTGTTGTTATTTTTATTGTTCCCAAACCCAAACGCTTCGTTGTTGTTTAAATTGATGAGGCTGGTGAAGTTTCCTATCTCAGAGAAAATGCCACCACTATCCAAAGAGGGGTTAGGGTTAGGGTTAGCGAACATCTTCGCCTCACGGTGGTCGTTGTCAAGTAATAAACTGTTCTTCGACGGAGCGTTTGATGTCGTCGGCGGCGGCGCCGACATCTCCTCCGTCGCGGTCACGGTTAAAGTGGAGCTTTCACTGCTGGAGTGAGAATGAGAATGATGCTCCAGCTCTGGTGCCGGTGGCGTTGGTGCGGTGGCCGGTGCGGTTGCCGAGAAAGAAGAACGGTTGTTATTAGTGTTGCTGGTGGTGGTGGTGGTGGTTGTTTTGGGTTTGTTGGAGCGTTTAGATTTCCGGCAACCGCCACCGACGGGGACGTTGCGGAGGACGCCACCCTTGGTCCAGTAGCGGCGGCAGTTCTTGCAGAAATGGCGCGGCTGGGAAAGGTTGTAGTTGTTGTAGTAACAGAACTTGGTGTTGAGTGAGTCACAACGTGGGCACTTTAGCGGCGGCGGCTGCTGCTGCTGGTGGTGCGGCCTCAGCCTCCGGTCGCCGCCGCCGTAGAACCTGCCGCCGCCGATGGAATGTGTTTCGTGCATTTCCCAAACCTGAAATTTGGAAATGTTTTTTTGTGTTCTGTGGTGAGTGAGAAAGAAAGAAAGAAGATGGAGTTTCTCTCTTTTTCACTGTGTGGTGTGTACTATGTTTTCTTGTTCTGTTGGAGTTGGATGAAGGAGTGTGTCAGTGTGTAAACAAGGTTTCGGGGAATAGTGTGAAAGAAAGAGTCTTCGGACAGACAAATACCTCTGCAGAGGATGGGCCACTGCTCGTATCGCTATCTTCCATTTTTCTAACATTTTTCAAGGCAATTGACCGAAACGACCTTGTGCAGAGGATGGGCCACCACAGAAGAGGCTTCAAAAATACGAAACAATCCCTCCAAGATACAACAAGTCTTATAACGAACATTTACTCAAATGTTTTTTTTTCTCGATTTTTATTAATGATTATTTAAATAGTACTTAATTTTTTTTTAATTTTTGTATCTTTATAGTACTAAAAATAAAATAATTATTATGATTTTTTAAAATTAAATAAATTTTGCACGCTTTATTTTGAAAATTTTGATTCTCATGATGATTGAATGTATATATCATGTTTATACAAATTGTTTTCTATAATAAATGAAAAGGTAATACAATGTATAATAAAATGTTGAATAAGTAAATTATATGAATCATATAATTTTATTGTAAAATATTTGTAACTTGGGTATATCAACAAATTAAATTTCAACATGTTTTAAATCTATGCATATATGATTCTGTCGATTTTTAATCATTATAAAAAAATATTACTTTTCAATCCTTACGTTTATTTACACTTCATGTGCATTTTTATTAAAAATACACTTCATGTGCATAGGAAGTGATTTTGAGAGGAATTAGAGAAGAAAGAAATAAAAGATATATTAATTGAAGTGATTTTTCTATGAAATATTATATTATTGGATTGCTGGAATTAACAAGAAAAGATATAGAGTGATTTATTTTTACTTGTTTGGTTACAAGGAAAAGTGGAGGAAAAAAATGAAAAATATTAGGAAAAGACAAATAAGTCATATTAACTTATATTTTTACCATTTTATTTTAGATATTATATTTTATCTTTTATTTTAACTATGTTTTATATAATTATATTTTGATTTTTTCAATTTCTACCAATCTACTATACATGCCCATTTGGCAAACGTCTATATATAAATGCTTCTATAGTTTATAGTTAAACTTAATTTACATCTAATGTTTTTTTTAGTAGACAGAGATTTTTTTTTAATGTAAGCTACTACGTTATAGCCTATCAAGAAAAATAAGAACATCTTCAATAAAATAATTCTCTTTGAGTGTTTAGATGAATCTCACTTATATATATCACTCATTTGTACTCTTCTTAATGTGAGCATCTCATAAGCACCCGATCTCTCCAGTGGAGCACCTTTTTCTGATTTCTTAAATGTACTCCACCAAAAAATTCAGATTCTTACATTTTATCAACAACTTATTTATTTTTATAATTATCTTAATTATAAGTTAATTAATTTTAAAATTTAAGAGATCTATTTAGACTATTCTTATGCGAAATTATTTTTTATAGTAAAAAAATAATTAAATAATATTTTATTTAAAATGATATTGTCACCAAATAATTAATAACATTTTTTACAGCATAATTACTCAAGTCCATATTTTTCTTTAATTTTATTACACAACCTTTCATAAACTTGTAGTTGTGTGGCCATCATACTAGTAGTGTCCTTGAAGGGATTTGGGATTCTATATCTTTGTCCTTCAACTTGTTGGGTTCATGCTTGACACATGTCAAATCTTTTAATGCTATTTTTTTTTTTTTTACTTTTGTTTCTATTCCATAACAGTGAGATCAATAAAAGCAAACGATGTTTCTTTTCCTTTTGATTTTGCCTTTATTTTTACTGTTTTGTCCCCATTGGTTGAACTATAATAGGTGAAGTTGGGTCAAAATTTGATGGTGTGTCTGGAATAGAAGGGGACTAGTATGCTCCAGAAGTAGAAACTTTTTTTCCATTGCTGCCTCATTTTTGTTTGGATGGACCAAATTCAAAGATCATGAATCAGGGTTAATTTAGTTTTTATTTTAGTCTTCTCACTGGACATTATTAATTGAATTAATCATGCAGATTCCAAATGCTAAGAGAGCTAATTCCGCACAGTGACCAAAAGAGGGACAAAGCATCTTTTTTATTGGAGGTACATTCATATGAGATGACATAGTTTTTATCTTATGTAAGTTTGTTATATTGCTGATTAATGCTCAATCTGAAGTATTTGTAGGTCATTGAGTATATTCATTTTTTACAAGAGAAGGTGCACAAGTATGAAGGTTCATTTCAAGGGTGGAGAAACGAGCAAGAAAAATTGATGCCATGGGTAAATCTCGTTTCTTTTGTTGGATTCGTTCATTAGTATCATATAGCCTAGTGCAACGGATTTGAATTTAGAAATATTCATAAATCATAATGATTGCGACCTATCCAAAAACTTATTTTGCAATTTTTTTTAGAAGAAAAATAATGACAAGCCAGCAGAAAGTTTTCAACCTTGTGGCACCGATAATGGGTCAAGCTCATCTTCAGCACTATTGTTTGCTTCAATGGTTGACGAGAAAAATATCACCATCTCCCGAACAATTCCTCCGAGTACCCAAAATGTAGAATCTGGCTTGGGCACAATTTAAATTTTAGAAGATTATTATAAAATATCAATATAATTATAAAAAATATAGTACGCTAGATTATCAAGAAGAGTTTTAGAAATACATAAATTTATAATGATTAATTAAACAAATATAGCGGAATTTGAATCTATAGGTAACCAATTATTTCGTGTTTCTTTTTCAATCAGAAATTTTTTATTCTTTGATAGGACATTCATAACTCTTTATGAAGGGAAAAAGAAATTATATATGATGATCATAACATTTTTACAACTTATTAACTTAATAGAATTCTTATTATTTCCTAATGAATCAATACTTACGTCGATTGATAACATAAAATAAACTCTACTAATAATAAATAGTTAATATAATTATCTTATAATATTACTCCATATTAATTGTTGTTAGAATAAAAAATTCCAAGAACAACACCTACCTACCTACCTCCTGGAATAATCAAGAAGGCTTTTCCAATTCCTATTCCTTCAGAGCTAATTTTCTTCACTCCAACCTAGGTGGAGTAGTGTCTCCAATAAGTACTTTTTTTGTTTTTACATTTTAAGACATATATAGGATTCCGATAAATTTATTAGTGTAATGTGTTGTTTATATTAGTTAAGGTTGAATGAGGAGTACATATTGTTTAAAGTATTTAATTATAATTTGTTTAAAATGTATTTGATGCTTTTATTGTTAAGTAAATATATTGTAATTTTTAATCTAATTGTTTATTTGTGTTGTGGTAAGTAAAAACGGAGTTCATATCAAAAAAATACTTTTAAGGTCATGTTAAGGTAATAACCGATCAAAAACACAATCTTTTTAGATCGATTAGTATAATGATCGATTTAAAAAGTCTATTTTTTGGATAAGTTATAAGAGAAGATTGATCTAAAAAGTGTATTTTTAAAACCAATTTAAACTTTTTAGATAAGTAGTAACTAGTAAGGGAATCGATTTTAAAAGATAACGTTGAAAATATTTAGCCATGATTTGATGAGACATTTATCTTTCTTTTTAAATGATTGAATTTTGTTATTTTGAGTCTTTACCATCAATTAAATGATGATATGTCATCTTACAAATTCCAACACTATCAATGTTTGTAATGATATCAAGTTATCACTTAATTGATGATAAAGACTTAAAACAAAAGTTTTAATATATCAAATACTCAAAACAATAAATTTTTTTATTAATAATTAATAACAAAATTTAATCATTTATCAAGAATGTTAAACATATTTAAGTCTAAATTTTTTTCCAAACTTTTTTCCAAAAGAAACTATTGTTTGATATATGAAAGACTTGAAAATAGTTTAGATAAAATAAGTCAGACGGGGAGTTTTACCATTTAGGGATGTTTTTTTTTCTATTTTTTCATATGGGTAGTTTTGAAATTATTTTTGAAAAAGGATAAGTTGTAACAAGGGTTATGACTATTTTTTTTTTACTTTTTTTAATTAAAGTTATAAAAAAATTTATGACTTTAATTTAATTTTTTATTTTATTTACGACTTCAAAATCGTCCATGTTTTTTTAACTTATGACTTCAAAGTCGTAAGTTTTTTTTTTCTTTCTAGGACTTTGAAGTAATTTTTTTAAGTTTTTTATTTTAGAATTTTTATATTTACATGTATTTTTTTTGTTTTTAATTTTTAATGAAATTGTAAATAATTTTATTTATTTATTAAATGAATATTTTTAATTTTACTTGTTATTAGTTTCATTTAATATCTTGTATATATTTTTATTTAGTATGTTATATATATATATATATATATATATTATTTTAAATACTTTTTATTTAAAATATTTTATATACTTTTTAATATTGTTTTGTTTAATATATTTTATATATTTAAAATTTATATAATTTTTTAATAATGTTATTGAATTTGATTTTTTTTAAATGAAATAAAAAACTAACATAATGATATTTAATATTTTTTGAATATTTATTTTGTTTTAAATACTTAAATTTTAAAAAACTAAAATTTTAAAATAAATATTAAAATATTTTGTTACTAATATTAACTTATGAAATAATATTATTTATTTTGTATAAAAGAATTCACTATTTACAACATCTAATAATTTAGTAACAAAAGTAGTTGTTAAATTAAAAATAATAAAATATATTAAAATAAAATGAAGGATACAATTTAAAGAGAAATATACAAAATAAAAATTATATTAGTTATCTGCTTATTTGTATGCATAATTATTATGATTATGTTAAATATGAAAAATATTAAAATATAAAATATATCTAAATTTTAAATATATAAAATATTTTAAATTAAACATTATTAAAAAATTATATAAAATATTTAAAATAAAATTAATTTAAAAATATATAATATATTAAATAAAAGCATACCAAAATTATATATAAGATATTATATAAAACTAATAATAAATAAAATTTAAAATATTTATTTAATAATTAAATAAATAAAATTATTTACAATTTTTTTTAAAAAAATTGAAAACAAAAAAAAATACAAGTAAATAAAAGTTCTAAAATAAAAAACTGTAAAGGTACAAAAAAACGATTTCCAAGTCATTAAAAAAATAAAACAAAATAAAACTTAGACTTTAAAGTCTTAAGTAAAAAAAAAAACGCATATAACTTTAAAGTGATAAATAAAATAAAAAATTAAACTTAATTTATAAAAAATTTTAAAACTTCAGTTAAATTTTTTTAAAAAATTAATAAGTTGTAAACGACTTCTTGATCCAAAGTCATAACATAAATGTTATCACTTACCTTTTTTTTAAAAAAAAAAAAACACCCGAAATGGTAAAACTCCCGTCAGACGGTGTAGGTACTCCTATCGGTGTGGGCGTGTGGCAAATAGTATCCGCAGGAGGTTTCAAGATAAATAGTACCATGTTAACTTAAGTAGTATATAACAAAATGAAACTTAAGTAGTATATATTGTACAAAGAAATTGAATTTGTATATCATGTTTATACAAATTTTTTTGTATAATAAATGAAAAATAAAAAAGTTTTTTAATAAAATGTATGAATCATATCATTTCACGTAAAATATTTGCTACTTATACATATCATCAGAGCTTAAATATGTTACAAGTGAACTTTGTATTTTTTATTCCTTGAAAAAGATTTACTATTTTTAGATCATGATATTTTTTTAGTGTTTCTTTTAATACCATTAATTACAGTTGTTTTTTTTCTTTTACTGCACCATTAATCATAGTTAGTCTAGTGTTAAAATGGCTAACAAAATGAAAACAATAGCTTCTTTTAAAATACAAATAATGTATTTATTATTTTTAAGTGCATAATTTAATTAAATAATGTATTTATTATTTTATATAAATAAGGTGATTACATATAATTTTGTTTGAATTTGTATATCATGTATATACAAATTGTTTTGTATAATTAATGACAAATAAGAAAATTGTATAACAAAATATTGAAGAAATACATTGTATGAAAAGAAAAAAAGATTATTTTAACAATGTGTATGATAAATTTGTTGACTTTTAAAATAATTATTTTAAATTAATTTAAATGATGATTAATAATTTAATGATTGTGTAAAACTATTTTGCGTAAACCTTAAACTCTTGCATGAATCATATCATTTGATGTAAAATATTTTTAACTTATAAATATCAACAAATCAGAGCTTAAATATGGTTTACGTGGACTTTGTCTATTTTTTTTCCTTGTAGTGTTTTAATCTTTAACGATGAATCATAGTTAGTCTAGTGTTATAATGCCTGACAAAATGAAAAACATTAATTAAGATAATTAAGGTAATAAAAATGTTTTAAAATAAGCTAATTAGATTAATTTAAACTGCATAATTAAATTAAATAATATATTAATTATTTTTTATAAAAAATAATATATTTATTATTTTATATAAATAAGGTGATTACACATAATTTTCTTTGAATTTGTACATCACGTGTATACAAATTATTTTGTATGATAAATAAAAAAGAAAAAATGTATAATAAAATGTTGAAGAAATAATGAATTATATCATTTCATTGTAAAATATTTGTAACTTATACATATCAACAAATCAATGCTTAAATATGTTTTAACTGGTCTTCGTCTATTTTTATTCCTGGCAAAAGATTTTTTTATTTTTAATTAGATCCAGACATGCTTTTAGTTTGTTTTTTTTTTAAATCTTTACCATTAATCATAGTTTTTTTTTTTTTTTGGATGTTATGCAAGTTTCGATCCCAGGATAGTAAGGTTTGAAATCACCCTCGAAAGTCCAAACCATCAAATCGTACACAAGACTAGCACCACTTATCATAGTTAGTCTAGTTACTACTAAAAAAATCGTCTTAATGATATTTTTGTAAATCTTGGATTCTGAAACAAAATAGTCTTAAAATGAAATCTTTAATGATGGTTACTTATAAATTTTTTTTTGAAACGATTGTATCAAAAAATTGATGACATTTTTAAAATTAAGTGAAAGTTATTTAAAACGGTTTAATGCTAGAACTGTCTTAAAAATTAGGAAGATAAAGATGATTTTTGAAAACTGTCTTTAAATTTATAGATATATATTCTATAATTTCAACATTGTCCTCTTGCACTCACTCTCATCCACAAATCTCTCGCACCCTGGTCTTACTCTCGTGCCCTTGACTCTGCCGCGACTTGCAACTCTGTGTCACTCTTACATTGGTCACTATCATCGTTCGGTGAACTTCCCTTCTTATTTGCTTATGTGCTCATGAAAAATACCTGCTATTGGTTTTTTTTTTTAATGCTATAACTATATATATGAGCAATATAGTATGGAAAGAAAATTTGTATTTTCATTATTTTATATGCCCTACATTGTAATGAGTGGATGTGTGTGCTATGATTCCATTTCACGTTAGGGAGTTCCCATTAAATTGTAATGAGTCGATGTTCCTTAGTTACTGCTACCCACATTGTAAAGAGATGATGTTCCTTAGTTCCCATCTAACGGTCTTTGAAGTAGTGTGCATTCCTCAAACACTTATGCACCTCTTTCTGGAAGCCTTTTTAGCCTTTCACGTTGAGGAATATGGGGGTGAAGCCGTTCCTGCTTCCCATGATTGTGGCATCCCTTGAAGCGAGGTATTCGACGTTTTTGGAAAGAGCATTGACATGCACCAACTGTGTTATCTGCACGACACAGGGCATGGGGCACCCCACGAATTTGTGGCCTCAGACACTCACACTACCAATTGGTTTGTTGAATGAAATTTTTGGAGCCTGGCATTTTGAAAAACATCATCAACTCGATGAATAATTGAAGTTGATGCTCTGAAGTCTGAACCTGGATATACTCATGTATTTATTGATGATTAAGGTAATAAAAAATTTAAAAGTAAGATAATTAAATTCTTTTTAAGTGCATGATTTAATTAAGTAATGTGTTTAATATTTTATATAAACAAGGTGATTACATATAATTTATTAGGATATTTAAGCCCATGATAATTGTCTTTACAATTCGATCATTCGGTCATATGGATTAGGCTCGATACCGATATCAAAACATATAATTTAATTTTTATTTTATTTTTTCATATATTATGAATATTACATTTGTTGATTAATCGTTACTTTTTTGTTAACAAAATATTATTTAAAAAATGTCATTACATATAACTTTTATTTATCATTTTATATGTAAAGAACCATTAGTAACAAAATACATTTAATACATTATAAAAAAATTTACTTTTTTTTAACTATGTAAGGATAGAAAAAGATAAGAGTAATGATTACTATTTGTATATTACTTATAATTTTAAGTGTATCGCGACTACTGGTTTTAAAAATATAATTTTATTATTTTTGTCTTTAGACAAAATTACCGTGACACCCTTTCTTAATGCTCAATTCTTCATAATCTTATTATTTATTTTCTAAATTGCGGAAAAGTCTAAATTTTAAAACTTTTTCTTAAGAAAAAAAGTGTGATGAAAAATTTATTCTTGTTTAAATAAAATTGCATAATAATAAAATTTTTCTCGGAGTGCATACACATAATTAAAGTGAACATATTTAAATTAAAAGAATCTAACTTAATTGATTAAATAAAATATATATATGTTATAAACTCCTTGATATTATCTTCTATTCCTACAAATAATATGAATTATTTACCAAGATAATATGAATTATTTACCACTAAAGGAATGAATAAAAAGGCATTAAAATAAGGAATTAGGTTAACCAAATACATATCCAAAAAGCTGATGAATAACTATCCTCCCCATAATACATCATAGGAATCATAGGAAAAATAACTGGTCAAAGAAATCCATTCCTAATATATCATAAGTATATATATATATATATATATATATATATATATATATATCAACTAATATTAGTTCTTCATTAATAGTGAAAGAGTTTCGAACTCCGAGCTTTTCTTCTCCTCTTTCTTCCTTAATGATCAAATCAACTTTATAACTCGTTATTGTTGGGTTATTCCTAACCACCAAAATCCTGAATCCTTAGATAGATCCTCCTCCTCATTGTCCTCTAGCTTGACACCTATGGCATCCAACCAATAAAGGAAGGACGTCTCAACAACAAAAATCCACACCAAGTCATTAATGGATCAAAAGGCACATAACCACAGAGTGGCATCACACTCTTTGAGGAAGATGAGTCATGCATCCGATAAACTCCATGTCGGCATCAGGAAGAGACGACCTAGAAGATGAAGAAGGTGGAGATAAAGGAACATCCAGTATACCCGAGAGCCAGGGTTTGGTAAGAATCCCAACAAGCTCTACTGGGATCGGAGAAACACACGATGCCTCAAGAACTAGCATGAATAGGAACTGAATGTTCCCACAGAAGGTCCAGTGTCCAGTGTCCCTCATGTGTTTGTATCGCCATCTTGAACACTAACTCCTTCAACCTGGACATCCTCCTCTGAAAAAATCATTTTAAATATGACTTTCAAAATGTTGATTTTTGTTTGTTTTTGTAAAGATCATATATATTCTCTCAAGAGATAATCACACCTGCCTCAAATAAGATCATTATAAATAACAAAATTATTCTTTTAAGTACGTTCAAAAAAATTATTGAAAAGCTTTATAATTTTTTAATTATACAGTCATTTATGAGTAAATTACAATGTGAAAAACCTTTATATATAATATTTTGTATTATAATTTAATTTTAAACTATTCTAACTTACATAAGAATAAGAAGAAATTTAATAACTATTTGCCTAAGAAATTAACAATTTTTATGTTAAGGTATGATAAATGCATTTTCCCATATTTTTATGTATTTTTATCGTCATAGTTGATGAAAATTTATTAATTTATCTTGTTGAGCAAAAGGAACTTATATGATTTCATTCATAATAAAATTGTCAATACAGGTGGTTAAGAATAAAATAAAAAACATGATCTAGAATGCAATACTGACACCCTTGCAAGTATGTACATGAGGGACTCAATTTTTTTGCCTTGTGATAAAATGTACCACAACGTTTTGAGATTGCTGGAGCCTTTCTCTGCAACCGTTTATGATAGAACCAAACTCCGTATTAAATTATTTGAGGTGATGCATATGATGTTGTCCACAACTTCTTCATAGTCAATTAAGCTCAATATATGGTAATTAATGTCATGCATGCTCATGTGATTGATCCGTGAGATGGCTTCAAGCATAGCGATAATTTCTGCTTTTGATAACAGCAGCTGGTTTTTGACAAAAGAATTGGCCAGTGATAAAAAAAAAAGGTGCTGATCAGAAATAATTGTTGCATCAATATTACATTTGAGATGGTTTTGGAATTTGGAATTTATATTGCTCACTGATGATGGATTACGCCTATCATTTGTAGCAAAAGCTTCTGATGGAACCCTTAGCAAGGTTCATTAAGATTTGAGGCAGTTTTGAGACTCCTGATGTATTATCAATCATAGACTCCTTAATAAAATAGTAAGTTGACCTCAGAATAACAACCATCTTTACTCAATCTCCGAATCAACTTATCCTCTTGAGTGTGTAAAAATAAAGGGATATGATGGACAAAATAGCATGCAAATCACGTGGATTGAACATAGAATGAATGAGACTAAGATTCCAAGTACCAATATTATGTTCAGTCAAATCAGCAAAACGAAGATTCTCTAAGCTATGAATTGTTGCAGTTGAAATAAAAGGATAAATCCCTCTCTCTCGGCCAAGGATCGTTCCAAATGTGCACCTTCCATCGCCTCATCTCATACCCTTTTCGACTACTACCTATGAAGCACATAGGCTACCCCAAAAAAACTAGGGTTATGATCAAAACGAGTCCCTAAAAAATCACCATTAGAAAAATATTTAGGTTTGAAAAGATGTGATACAATAACATCATGACTAGCGAGCTTCCAATGTTTCTAATGTGTATTTAATTCATTCATGTGTCCCTCACATTGGAAGCTTGTTGGGAGTCGCTCATTATCTGAGCCTCATCTCTTTTTTGCGTCGATGATCACTTTCTACCCTTGTTCGCGATTGGGATGCTATATCTCCACCAAGTTTTTCTTGGTTTGTCCTCGAACTACATCATACTGTAGAGCGGTATGTTTTGATATCATTTGTAATACCTATGAGGCTCACACTATATGACATTTCATTCAACTTTCTTGTTAGTCATAACTTTGTATCGGTCAAAATCCTTCGTAGGTAGTTATTTTTTAGACATCGACTACTGACTGTAGCACCTAATTGTAATGCCTGGTTGCTTTCAGGATCAATGATTGTTCCTACAATCTACCACAAGACTTTTTAGCTTATTGTGACCTCACTCACTTTCTATGAAACTTCTCAAAAGGTGATCCTTTTCGAAATTGCTCACAATCAAGCATGTTTAACTATGAAGTTCTTTAATGATAGATTATCGAAAAATAGATACATATTATTGATATATCAATCAAATTCATCCTTTTTGATCCCAAAATCTTTCTTTCTTATACTCATTCTTTTGTCGAGTCTATATTTTTGATAATACAAGATGAGTTTTTCTTATTGCATAATTAACATTAATCACAGAAATGCAATTGAAAATAATTCCAAAAAAATCATTCAAATGACCCTAACACAAACTCACATAATTGAGTTTAAGCATGTTGGGTTAGATTTTATCCCAACACTCACAAAATCCAACACAAGTTGGACCCATCTACTTTCTATCTATTCATTTTTTAGGTTGTGGAAAACTTTCTTCCCTCTTTTGGTTGACTGACACGTGTTAAATTTTTTGGTCTTTTCAGCTTCTTCTCCTCACCTTTCTTATGTTCAACTTAAAATTCAAAGTTCTCTACCAGCATTACACAGCCACCACAACCTCCCTTAAAAGACACCACACCACCATAGCCACCAACTCTCCACCATGACCAACCTCTGACCACCAACAAACAACACTGTTGCACTACTACTGTCATGCCGCATCATCTCCGACCAAAACCATCTCCTTCTCTATCTCTTTCTCACACTTTCTCTTCTACGCTTCCTTCTCCCTCTCTTTGTCGATCCCACTTCGCTATTGCGCCGCCACCTCCGCTTTGGGATTTTTATTTGATATACGTTTCATATTTTTGCTAGTATTTTTTAGTCTTGCTTTTGCTTACATTAATTGTTAAAATTTGTTTTGCTTATGAGGTGTTTAACAAAATGTTTCTAACAGAATCAAGGTCTTTTTTGGTTTAATTTTTTAGTTTTAGTTTTTGTACATTGTTCCTTTGTTGGTAAAAGGCTTGACTAGATTGCATTTATGTGTTTCATTTGAATAGGATCTTATTAAGCTTGAAGGACCCGAGAAGCTTCTTCACAATAGTTTCTTTTAGACTTCACACCAGTTTGTTCCAAACATGAAATTTATTTTTACCTAAAACTAGTCTTGCTTTTGCTTACTTTAATTGTTGAAATTTGTTTTGCTTATGAGGTGTTTGACAAAATGTTTCTAACATAATTAATGTCTTTTTTGGTTTAATTTTTTAGTTTCAGTTTTTGTATATTGTTCCTTTTTTGGTATAAGGCTGGACTAGGTTGCATTTTTGTATTTCATTTGAACAAGATCTTATTAAGCTTGAAGGGCTCAAGAAGCTTCTTCAAAATAGTTTTTTTCAGGCTTTACATCGGTTTGTTTCAAACAAAATTTATTTTTACCTAAAATTAGTCTTGTTTTTGCTTATTTTAATTGTTAAAATTTGTTTTGCTTATGAGGTGTTTGACAAAATGTTTCTAATAGAATCAAGGTCTTTTTTGGTTTAATTTTTTAGTTTTAGTTTTTGTATATTGTTCCTTTTTTGGTAAAAGGCTCGACTAGGTTGCATTTCTGTGTTTCATTTGAACAGGATCTTATTAAGCTTGAAGGACCCGAAAAACTTCTTCACAATAGTTTCTTTCAGACTTCACACCGGTTTGTTTCAAACATGAAATTTATTTTTACCTAAAATTAGTCTTGCTTTTGCTTATTTTAATTGTTGAAATTTGTCTTACTTATGAGGTATTTAACAAAATGTTTCTAATAGAATCAATGTCTTTCTTGGTTTAATTTTTTAATTTTAGTTTTTGTATATTGTTCCTTTTTTGGTATAAGGCTTGACTAGATTGCATTTTTGTGTTTCGTTTGAACAAGATCTTATTAAGCTTGAAGGACCCAAGAAGCTTCTTCATAATAGTTTCTTTCAGACTTCACACCGGTTTGTCCCTTACAATCCCATGTTATTATTAAAGTTCCAAGCACATATTAACATGGAATGGTGTAACCAGAGTACCTCAATTAAGTAATTATTAAAGTACATCAACAAGGGTTATGATATGATTACAGTAGCCATCATTCCAATTGAGCACCAAGTATCATGTTCTAGTGAGGTAGTTGATGAAATTAAGCAATAACTGAATTATAGATATATATATCACCAACAGAAACTTGCTGGAGAATTTTTTTTCCTATTCATAGCAGGAAACTAGTTGTTGAAAGGTTATTCTTTTACTTACCTTGTGAACAAACAGTCTATTCTAAAGATAACGAAGTGATTGATGATGTTCTTTTAAACCCAAGTGTTACCGAATCGATGTTCACCCTCCTGGATGGATGCAAATAGAAAATATCCAGAGGCAAAGAATCTAACTATACTCAGTTTGTGTCCAAGTTTGTCTGTGTCATACCTAGAAGAACTTGGAAACCACGCAAGTCAGGTTATACAATTGGAAAGTTGATGTGGGTTCCTCAATGCACAGGCGAGTTATGTTTTTTTAGATTAATGTTAATTGTTGCAAAAAGACCATGTAGTTATGAAGAAATTAAGATTGTGGGAAGCATTGAATATCCAACTTTCAAGGAAACATGTTTTGCTATGGGTTTCATTGGAGATGATAAGGAATACGTTAAGGCAATTAGAGAAGCTTACCATTGGGGTTCAGGTCACTTTTTGAGGAATCTGTTTGTGACTATGCTGCTGTCAAATAGAATTAATAAACCCGGAGATGTCTGGATAAAAGTCTGGCATTGGCTTTTAGATGAGATTTTGTTTCAGCAAAGAAGAATGTCAAATATTCAAGGTAAACACTAAATCAAGTATTAACAAATACGAGTCATGTTTTACTATTTGTGTTTGATTACTTTTTATAATGTGTTCTATGTATAGAATTTAACTTTGATTGAGATTGAGAAATTATTGGAAAAAAAATAGAAAAAGCCTAAAGGACTTTCCATTGATACCTTACCCACAACATTATGTCACAACACATTTAGGAAATAGGCTGATTTATGCAGAGCTGGATTATGATGTTACTGAATTGAAATCTCAATTTGATAATTACTTTAAATCTCTTACAGGTAAATGAAAACTTTTAAATGTACAAGTAAAGGATGTATTGATTAAATTTTTCATTTCAAGTACTGTTTTTTCTTCTCTAATATGATGTATTTTATTTAACTACTTCTACAGATGAGCAAAGAAATATATTTGACAGAATTATGAAAGTTGTGGATAGACAAGAAGGTAGGATGTTTTTTTATACGACTATGGTGGTATAGGAAAAACCTTCATATGGAAAACATTAACTTCGGCATTAAGAAGTCAGCGCCAGATTGTTTTAACAGTGACTTCAAGTGGAATAGCATCATTGTTGTTACCTAGAGGGCAAACTGCACACTCTAAATTCAAGATTCTTGTTCCTACTTTTGATGACTCAATTTGCAATATTCACCAAGGTAGTGAATTAGCTGAGCTTTTGAAAGTGACAAAGTTGATTATATGGGATGAAGGGCATTAAGAAGTCAACGCCATATTGTTTTAACAGTGGCTTCAAGTGGAATAGTGTCATTGTTGTTACCTAGAGAGCAAACTGCACACTCTAAATTCAAGATTCCTGTTCCTACTTTTGATGACTCAATTTGCAATATTCACCAAGGTAGTAAATTAGTTGAGCTTTTGAAAGTGACAAAGTTGATTATATGGGATGAAGCACCTATGGGCCATAAATTTTGCTTTGAAGCACTGGATAAAAGCCTAAGAGACATCATGGGACTTGGTAATGAATCATCTACAATATTTGGAGGAAAGATCATTGTTTTTGGTGGGGATTTTCGTCAAATGTTACCATTCATTCCAAGAGGAAGCTGATTTGATATTGTTCATTCAATGATTAATGCATCATATATATGAGATCATTGTGAGGCGTTGATTTTGAAAAAAAACATGTGTTTGCAGTCTGGTATAGACAACTTATTTGCAAGTGAACTCAACAGCTTTTCCCAATGGATACTTGATATTGGGGATGGAAAAATTTCTAAACCAAATGATGGATGCTATAATAGAGATCCCGAAAGAGCTTTTCATCTTAGATTTTAATGACCCTATACATGGCATTGTCGGAAGCACCTACCTAAATCTAATGGACCAATATAATAATGAGGAGTATTTGCAAAGTAGAGCTATTTTGACTTCTACAATTGATACTGTTGATGAGATAAATGATTTTGTTTCATTAGTGCCAGATACTAACTTATTTATTATAGTTTATGCATAATTCAGTTAGAAATAAGTTATACAAACATAAAACATTCTGCATTAATCTGTCCATTTTTCTAATAAATGTAGGAGGTGTAAAAGAATATTTAAGTTTATATATGGTAAACAAATCAGATGCAGCAAACAGTCAAGCATGGGAAGCATTTACTCCTGAATTTCTAAACTCTCTTAGGACATATGGACTTCCTAATCATAAAATTAAACTTAAAGTAGGAAATTCGATCATGCTTTCAAGAAATATGGATCAATCTGAAGGTTTGTGTAATTGCACAAGACTGATTGTCACAAGATTAGCAAACCATGTCATCCAAGCAAAAATCATTGATGGAAACAAAAATGGAAATCTGATATATATTCCTAGAGTGTGTATGTTTCCATCACAGTCACCATGGCCTTTTAAATTGATTAGGAGGCAGTTTCCTATCATACTATCATATGTCATGACAATAAACAAATCTCATGGTCAGTCACTCAAATGTGTTGGACTTTATTTGCCTAGACCAGTTTTTAGCCATGGTCAACTATATGTAGCAGTCTCAAGAGTTAAGAGTAAACAAGGATCAAAGATCTTGATACATGATAAGGAAGAAAGCCCATTGAATACTACGACAAATGTAGTCTTCAAAGAAGTGTTCCATAATCTTTAATTGGTAAAATTATGATTATATCACACATGAAAAGCACTTTATGTTATGATTTCCAACTTTTAGTAGTTCAAACAAATATTCAAGTGTACATTCTACTTTGACTTAAGTCTTATTTCAATTCTCAAGTTCTACTTTCAGGAATGTGATGGATGAGTTTGGAGATGTTTTGTCCAATTCATCAGTTTCACACTTTTCTGGAGATGTAAGTTGTTCTAAACATTTATTGCAACTTCTAGTTCTATTTCATTTAATTAAATTTAATTTTAGTTTTCATCATGAACTACCACTAAAAGAATTACTCAAAAGATTTTATGAATCTGATCAATACAATGATTTACTCAATTAGGTAATTGAATTTACAGGTTAGGAAATCAAAACACGAGACTACCAATGATTAATTTTTTGGGTTACATTTTCATAATAGAACAACTGTTGAGGTTTAATCTTTTATTTTATTGTATATCTTTTCACTCATTGTTCCTAATACTGTTTTAAAAAATGAACGACTTCAGCCTCAACAGGGGTGGAGAATGTGATTAGTTTCCCAAACCTCAGTCACCTTATGCAACCAACTAAGAAGAGATCTTATTTGAAGCAACCTTGACCAAGTACAAAGCCATAGGAAGCCAATTCATATGGTTAAATTTTTTGTCTTTCACTTATTTTATTTTCACTTTTAATTTAGAATACAATTATTTCAATTCTTTGCATGCCCAAAAATTTTGGTGGTTATTATATTTCATTTTTGCCAGAACTTACCCTTCCATGTTGCGAATTTTTTAAGGCAAGTTAAATCTGATTTAGTCATTCTTGAGTTCTTGGGTGGAGTTATTACTAAATGCAAAAGTATGATCCATCAACTTCACAAGAACACAATAAAGATTGGAAAAGGTTGGAAGCGTTACTGCAAATATAACAAACTACAAAAGGGAGACAAAATTCTCTTTACCTTTGATGCTGCAATTAGCAAGGTGGTTGGAGTGACAGAAGTTAACTAAGAGTTATTGGGTTTAATGTTCTATTTTCAATAATAGTTTCACTTATTAAAACATTTTGTGTTTATTATCGTTGTATCTCTTTCGGTTTGTCATTGCTGAAATGGTTTTTCTAAAATGCAAGCATGTCTGACTTACAATGACACACATATAATGATTATAAGTTATATAAGTTATGGTATAATGTCTTCGATTTGGATCCATTATCAGTCACCCTCTTATTCTTATCTTTTACTACCTTAGCGTATAATGTTTTAGGTTTGGATGAGTTATCGACAATTCTCTTATTCTTATCACGAACTTCCTTAATATATAATATATTCTTTCCAAATGAAAAATATGATTTCACATCTAACTTAAAAGACAATTGAATTGAGTTTAAGGCACTACACATATTATTATCAATTAATTCAATTAAATACTTAAAAGTACTACACAGATAATAATAAAGAATATACACATGTGTAAATATAAAGGACGCTCGTGTGGATACATGGATAAAATACTAGTTTGGATAAATTTGAGTTCCCAAGTTAGTTATCCTTGTCCACCAATACCCCTAAACATATTAATTATTGAACTCAAACTTTTTGTTTTTAGAAAAAAGAATAATTGGAAGAGTGATGAGAGATAAAGTAATGTATCAAATAACAACATAAAAAAAATTATACTATATTTGGACATAAAAAACGCAAGGTTTAACTTGGAATCATCTCAGAATCTAAATACAATGAATCTTCCACCTGTTCCTAGCTAGCTTATTTCAAACAGCATGCCAAGGACCACTCAATCCAAACCAAAGTGGACAAGTGGAAGTTGATTTCTCCCAACAAAGACTGATTAATTCAAAACTCGACAAACCAACTTGGCATCAAAGACAAGCAACAAAGACAAGTACATGTGTTCTGCCAATTCGAGTCGATCAACTATGTTCGTGTTTTGATTACTTGTTTCAACACAGTGAGCGAGTTTCGCGGCAACATAGAGTGGCTGAACACAATTCAACCATCCTATTAAACACATTGCACAACTTTGTTTTCTTTCCTTATCATTATATTGATATAAAGTAATACTAATTTTAGTTGAAAATAATGATTAATCTTCAAGAAAAATAACACACATAAAATAAATATTTTTCTTTCAATAAAATTTATTTCATAAAAAATAAATCAAAATTTAAATTCTAAATCATTGGATTAAAACAAAAATTATTGTTTCATTCCCTAAATTTATTCCCATCAATTTGTAATAAAATTGATTCATGGGCCCCACTGCCCCAACACCTAAAATTGTACTACCAATGCTACATGGGTTTGGTTAATCTCAAGCTAACAATGCTATGCATTTATTTAATTCTTTGGCCACGTGTCAACGTGTTATTGAAGCTTTGGTCTAGTGATGTTGCGGGCCCTGCATAACTACCGAGACTAATTAGCGCTAAGGTGTATATATGCAGAGCCGTCTATTGACTATTGCTTGTCCTTTCGCTCCTTCTGGACGCAAATGTTAGAATCGTATATTGGTGGGGCTGAAACATGAAACTGTGGTATGGGTTGTACAATTTTGACATTGTGCCGCGAGGAACACACCTTCACAAATCACAATCACAATGCTTGATGTGAAGAATTCATTATTGGTGAGCAACATATACATAGGTCTTAACACATTTTAAACTTGGTGGGATCTACAGGATAGATTTTAGGATCCAATTTATTTAAAGTTTTTTTTTTCTTAAAAATTTGCTTATACTAATTAAAACAGTAGCGCCAAAACTGAGACAAAATCGAGAGACAGTGTTGCCCGTTGATTATGATGGGTTGAGTGAACAGGTAATTTGGCTGGGAACATGTTCACATGCACATGGGACGGTGGGGGATGAGGGGATCCCCTTAGGTCTCTCTTTCGATAAGAATTTTCTAGGCTGGCTTTGTTTGCTTATCTATCCATCTGTGATGATTCTAGGCATATGGAAGATTTGGACACAGACCAAGTTAAGTTTACAAGTGGAAGCAAATCAGGTTATATTTTGAGAGGAATCCTTGTACTGTTTTTTTTACAAAATTTTGCAGCTTTCACAATCCTCAAGATTGGAAAAGATATTGTTTTAGATGGTTCTTCTTGGAAGCACTATTAGCACCCCTCCCTTTTAATGGGTGTCACTATCCCAAGCCGGTTGGAGTGAAGGCATCCCTTCCACTTGGGCCCACCCAATTCATTGTGGTTTGAATGGATCACATCATGACAATCTTAACAAATAGATTTTAAGAAAATAAAATAAATGATAAAGATAAAAAGTAACTATATATATATATATATATATATATATATATATATATATATATATATATATATATATATAAAGAGATATTAAATTACATCATGTAACTTAAGTAATTATTATATCATTTAATAACTTTATACAAAATGTAATTTTTATCGATCCAACTATTGAGTTATATTTTCATATTATTAAGATTGTTTGTGTCAAATTTTATGAAAATTGAATATTGAAGTAGGTAATCAAATTTTAAGTATATTTTGAAAATTTTATATTACGTTGATTTTAATTTGTATGAATGATGTAGCAAATAATTTTGGATTAATATGAAATTTTGTACATATGATCTATGTAAAAGAAACTTTCGATTCAACGGTGGATTCTTAAAAAAATATTATTGAATTGAAAAATTATTGAATGATGTAATTAGTTGTTCAAAGTTATACCGATGTAATTTGATCTCTCTTCATGTAGAGGACATATCATATGAAAGAAAACTATCTTATATGAGAGTAAGAGATTTAAATCTGAACTATACAACCAAACATGAACGATCAAGATATAATGTCATGTGACCACTTATAAAATCATGTGAGTTTTTTACATTAAAGCTCAATCATTCATGTATCAAAATTTAATCATTTCACTCTCTTGTAAGATATTTTCTCTTATATATCCTCCCTTTTATATATATATATATATATATATATATATATATATATATATATATATATAATCAGAGCAATAAAGGTTTAAAGGATTTTAATACCAAAAAGGTCTTGGACGACAATATTCTTGTAGAGCTTAATGAAATTTATTAGTCTCTTAAATTTTAATTTATTTGTTATTATCAAAATTATGAAAATTTTAAAGAGTTAGACATAGTCTATTGTCTTGATTCTAACAATTGTGTGTTGAAAGAAACTTCCAAAGAGGAAAAGGAGAGCAAGTTGAACATGCCAAAGGGAGCAGAAAAGAAAGATAGAGTAATTCTAGGGTTCAAGTCTTGTAGACTTATACCCAATGTCGTTATTTAATTATCAAAACAAAGAATTAATATTGGAATATTAAGTTTTTTGAATAATGAATTATAGCCAATAGTTTTAAGACACATGGCAAATGAATTAAAATTAAAAAAAACTTAATCTTTTTGTTAAGTTTTAGTTTTCTTTTTCATTCAAATTTCAAACAATACATGTGCTTACAATCGAATAATTGTTCAATAGTAGTACGTACTGGCTTCAAGGTTGGGAAGAGGGAAATACTTATTCTCATACCTTTTGTCATACTTACACCTGTTTAAGAAATGATATAAAAATAGGTATAAAAAAGTGTGCAAATAACTCAATTAAAAAGATCCAGGTGAAATGGGATCGTAGAAATAGAAATACATCATCAAAGACAAACCTCCAAATTTGAAGAAATAAAAGCATATTTAAACCGAAGCATCCCTAATCAAGCCATTGGTTTCAGATTGTCCATTAACAGTTTAGACAAAATTGGCAAACTACCGCTTACAATTCAGTGAAGGTAAAGTATGGATAGTTTCAGAGGAATATATCTTAACTATAATCACATTTTGGAGAGAAATTTTCACACTTGGTTGTATTATATTACAATATAAAAGAAGGGGGTATAAATAAATAAATAATAAAAACAAACACATATAGAGTCTTTAACTAATGAGTCATCAAAATGTAGATGCCAAAAATAATTTGATATGGTCACATATATTCTATATTTATAACACCATGAAAGTAAGTAAACGGCATATAGTAGCTTTTTTCTGAATAATCCTCAATGCCAGCTAAACTGCAAAATATTAGCAATCAACTTTGCAGCAGGAAAACAAAACCCTTATCTTCTGCCATCTGTCTTTTCTGAATTGACTTTTATTAGCTTCCAACATTCTCTCTGGACTTCCATTCCATTCTGCAGGTAATCTGTAAATCATGCACAATTAGGCCTAAATAGTTATAACCATATAGATAGCTTGTGTAATGTCTGAGAGAAAACATAACTCATAGGATTTTTTTATCGACAAATGTTAGTTGTTAGTTTTTGTTAGTGGAGAATTTTAACCCGCGACCTCTCCCCCTTCCCTTCTCCCTTAACCATTCCACCAACCTTATATCTCCAAACAGAGCTTATAACTTATAGTATAAGGAAACTTACATGGGAAAAGCAAATGAATGAGTACTGCTTATGCTATCATTAGAGTGATGAGAGGCACTGCTAGATGTTGTTGCAGGAGCAGCATATGGTGATGGGCCTACATCACAGGAACAAGTAGTCTCTTGAGGATCATTTTCTTGTCTTTTGCCTGAACCTGATGGACTGTGTGAGTTAGCAATCTCAGATCTACACATGATTGTGTCAGCAACTTGTACACAATCTGAACAACTTGGAAACTCCACTCTGCTGCCAATTGTACCCAAAAATGAATTTATTTGCCAATTCTTGAAAGATCTTGAAAATTCTGCTTCCTTTGTTAATGCCTATGAATTGTAAAAGACAAAATGGTTCAGCAAAATTCCGGGGTAACATTTTCATTCAAGGATGACAATTAACTTGTCCTCAATAGTCACTACATTTGCAGTTAATGTCAAGGAGACTAGAGGTTTGAGTTGAGTGAAGTATGGAATAAGTATAATGGCAAATAATATTTGCAATTGATTCATCTTAAATCTTAATCATCAAATCCAAATACAGTTAATATTTTTTCTCACACACTTGTTATAGGAAGAAATACTGGGGTCCATCCCGAAAACCAAACAGTAAAATGTAACATCGATATAACTTTTGGAATTAGCTCTAAAATGTATGTCATTCTAAATTGTAGATATAAAATAGACTACAACTGTTCTAGGTTCACACTCTTAAGTCTTAACTAACATTTAAGAACAAGATTACTTTCATTATAGCATGGTTGCAGTATTAGAATGTATAATTTTGTTATGCGCCATACTTTTCTGAGCCAGAAGACTTTACTCACCGAGTCCTAAATTGTAGCTACAAATGTGACAAATCAGTTCAGAAATAAAGCAAGTCCCTTTCAAGAGACAATTGTATTATCAGGATTCAGTTCAGTAGCTAAAACTTCAATTTAATAATTGAAACAAATAGTGCATTTGGTGATTATCATAACAAACAATGACTATATTATCTTAAAAAAAAGCAAATAAACAATGTTATGTGGTACGAATGACTTTTCACAAAGTGTTACCAAAGATTTTTTAATCAATCAAGAGAGAGACAAAAGTTGTTTAAAGAAATTAAAAAAAAATCTATTTTTAAAAAAATTCCACTTTCTTGTGTTTGACCAAATTAATAAGCATTTTCCATCAAATAATTGGCTGTCATGTTATGGTTCAAGAAAATTTTGATGATCCAAACCGCAATGAATTTTCTAAAAATGCTTTTTCATGGTCCTTCTCTATTATTCTCCAAAATTTCAAACAGGCCATGACCAAATATAGATTATAGACTTGAGTAGCCAGTAAAGCACACACGTTTCTAAACAAGTAAATGAAAGCTGACAGAATCAAAAGTTCAAAACCAAACAGAAGATAACATATAAACAGAGAAAAAACAAAAAGACTTTCTCATTAATGCTTCTTTTTCTTTCCCATAAAAGCAAATCAGAGTTTTTGTTCTCTTGGTATTGCATTTTCTTATAACTGACAAGGACACACATAAAGCTAATCTATCCTTTTTCTAGTAGTGTAAGTAGAGGTGGTGCTGCACCTAGTTTTGTATGTCCTTTAGTAGTTCAGTGGCAGTGTAGATGGCAGGAGGTAACTCCCTATATGATTATTAAGTCTTGTTTCAATCTTTTATCAATCATACAATCAAGCATATGAAACAAAAGAGAAGATGTACATTGATGTAGGGGGTTTCACCAACCATGCTAAAAGAGAAGACGAGTCCACAGTATATTTTATATTGCTTAGAATATAAGTATTAATGTCTTAGTGGCAATATTCTAAAAAACAATTAACTCCTCGTCCAAAGACGTAAAATGCACAAGGATGAGATTAAAGTGTCTCACCTCTCTAATGGTCTCTGGTATTGTCTTCTTTGTGAGGTGGTCAATTGAAATATTGTATCCTGAATCCTCTTCACCATCCATCACTAAACCTCTTGAATCATAAAATTCCATGGCATCCTTAAGGGTAAGAGGTTTAGATTCATACTCTGGCCCATTTGAATTGATTGACATTGCTTCCATAGTTCTTAGATTTGAATCTCTTCTGGTGTTCAAGTCATTCTCAAAGTGACATGACATTGGATCATGATTTACTGCACAATCTTCTGACATACACTTGCCTTCTGGTGACACTCCCTTACCAATGCAAGTATCCTTGACAAATTGCTGATGTTCCTCTTGAATAAAAACAACAAGCTCAGGTATATCATAGTCCATGACATTTATTCCTGCAGAAAAGTTCTTTCCCTTGCTATACCTTGACAAGTCTCCTGAAGCATTAGTAAAATGCCCTACGTTGAACAACCTCTTTATTGGAATCTCCCTTGTCCTAAAACTATTATTAGTATTACTCTCCAGTCTGTCCCTTATAATTTTATTGTGTTCTTGACTTCTTTGATCTTCACAATGAAATAAATGTGCATGTTTCATGCTGCGTCCTCTTGAATTTTTCATCTTGCCAAAATTATCACCTTGTCACTACTGCATTGCAAAAACTGGTGGTGAGGTTTGCAGGATAGAATTTGATTGGAAAATAATGGTTCACAGTTCACACAACAAGTAGCAATATGCAACCCAAACAACAGAAAGGTTTTAAAACCGTTGCAATTGCGATTTTGTCAAAATTGTTGACATTGCAGAAAATTACATGCAAATACGGCTGATGCAATCAAAATCACAGTCATGGAACATTTTTTAAAACCTTCATAGTTGAACTTGAACTTGTTGGCCTATTGATCAGGAACATTTTAGATGCTAAGAACATACAAAATGTGACAACGCACTTGAACATAAGTAATTAGATTAACATTATATCATAAAACTTTATAAATATTTGGGTGTAATGTAATCTTTAACTGCTTTCTCTCTGTTGATGCCAATTTCATTCAAAGAATTACATTTACAGATGAGAGGACTGAAGAAAATTACTTCATTTACACTAGACCCTAGGTTAGTTTGGTATTCCTTTAAAACGGCAGGTGGAGAATTTATATATGAAAATTATTTTAAAAATAATAATTTCTAATTTTTCTTGATGGAAATTTCTAAAAAAAATTAACAATAATTTTAAGGGGATACCAACTGTAGGGGAAAATGACTACGTACCCTTGTAATTGTCCAATTCAAGGGGCCAAAGGATTGGCAATCACTTTCAGTTTTCAGGGAAATCATTATTTTTTTTTTGCTGCAAACTGGTAAATTACTTTGATTTCCTATGCTTATCTTGTTTGAAAGTGATGAAATCAACGTATGAAGGAAAGGAAAAATAAATTTGAGCAAAGAAAAAAAAAAAGATGAAAGAGAATCCTATCTGTGCAAACTATACAATATTTAAAGATAGATAACAAAGGATGATGATGGGAAGGATATATAGTTCCAAGACAGAATGATCAAGAGAATCTTCTAGGGAATGGAAGCCTGTAACGTAAAGCAAGATGAACATAGATAGTCTAAATTTGCGGGGTATAAAATAAAAAAATAAAAAAAATCCCAGAAATCATATCACTGATGAAAGAAGAATGAGACTTTAGGCATGGCAGAAATGCAGATATCCAAAAGCTACCTTAAAATCAAGAATGGAATTGTGTTCCTTAACATTCTCAAAAGAAATAACTCATGAACAAGCCCAAAGAAGTATATTTATGCAAATTGATAAAACAAAACACGAAGGAACAAAATAGTCATAATCAGAGTTATATGAATCCAATTCCAATTACCAATATGTGATGTCTCCGAAACAACTCAAAAGTCAAAACTTTCTCCACAGCATCATCAGTCACATGCTTGGTTTATGCCTTATGGATCATTTGCAACTCCAGTTACTAGCCGCTAGAAAGAAAACGCAGAGTTATGGCCTCACTAGTTTCAATAGAAACGGTAATTAGTAGAAAAAAAAAACAGAAATTAAAAAAAGTGGAAAACATTAAATGGACGGTTCAAAATAATTAATATCCTTAAAACAAACACCAAACAGCCAGATTTTCCAACAACATAGATATTGCTTGTATATCCTCTAGCATGCTTCATACATGTCATGCGTTTCGTGGTTTCTTATGGTTCTTCTGTCCATTCCTCTGAGACACGCTCTTGCTGTTTGGTGACCAAGAAATTCGCATGATAACAACAAAAAGTAAAATGAAACTTTTATGAGTTTTAAATATATGATTTTTTTTTTTGTGGGGTGTGTATTTTTCTTGGTAAAAGGGTGTGTATTTTTCTTGAACGTGATGCTTTAAACTGAATAATGATGGTGATTCATTTCAGTGAGTAAATGTGTAGGTACATGTATTAGAAAATTTTGTAATTTTGATATTTTTATAGCCATTAATTAACTTTCCATAAGAGATTGTTGCCCAAGGAGGAAGGTTTCGTTCAATGAGTTTACCCCTCTGCCCTCTCTTCTTTTCTGTGTCATCACTCTCTTCTTGTCTGTCATCATCCATGCTTATGGTTATGATGTTTTCTTATTTAAGAAGAAACACAAAATAGTCTTTCATTTTGAATTGGGACCCAGTGCACATTTTTTCAACTTTAATTCCACATTTAATTAGAGGAGATTTTTCAACCTTGTAATGGTTTCTTTAAAAGTAAATCAGAATAAATATAGTTAGATAGTTTATTTTTAAAAAAAATTGTTAACAAATATTAAAATTACTAATTAAAGGATTTTTTTTATAGAATTACTAATTGAAGGATTAAAATAGACTATTAATTACAAAACAAAAATATTAGTTTTATTACAATATAAAAAGAGTTTAATAACTATTCATTAATAATAATAAAAAATCATCGTTGGTATAACCTCTAAGGTAATTATTATAAAGCTCAAATAACTTACTAAACATGATAATTTGTGATTTAATGACATTGTAAAATTATTGTATAATATAAATAAGTAACATGTTTTCTCATATATAAGAATTTAATATTTTTTATAAAATTTATATCTTTCTTTTGAAACTAATTACATACAATATCAAAACAATCATATTTAATCTTTTTAATTTGTCCTTCATTAAAACAAAATTAATTTGTCCTTAGATCACTAATTACTAGAAAAAACATATATTTCAAGTATGGACATATATCTTCACTTATATGGTATTCAGTCTTTCTATTCCTATCAATACTAATATGAGACTTTACCTTGGGTTAAAATGTGATGTTAAGTTCACTTGAGTGTTGTTCATGCCTGTACAAATCTACCCGGAATTAAACCCCTATATTTCCCAACAATTGTTATCAGAATCGATGGTTTGACTTCCCAAGATTGCATTTGAAGAGGAAGCTGAGTTGGAAGCCAAAATCCAATCATATCTAGGATTGGAAGTCAAGAGGCGAGTTGACTTTATTATTTCACCCCAACTCTTAACTAACATCTTCAACAAACTACATCAACGTCCAAACAAATCAGACATATAGAAACTCAACTGATTGGTTGTTGCCCTTAAGATCTCAACCTCATATTAAACCTAAGGAAGTGTTTGCTTCAGTAAAAAAACATCATACTTTATCATACAGACGGTCTAAAGGGAAAACTAACAACCCAGTATGAAAAGACGAGATGGATATTGACACTTAAAAGATTGAGCTTCAAAAGTTAACTCTGGTCAAGTGGTAGAAAGAAGGTGTGCCACAGATTGATCCCTTCTCTTATTCATCTTCGAAGACCTTCAATTGTCTGATGGCCACCTTCAATGTGGTTCTTCCTTGGAATCATGCTTAGTTTAGGAAATCCTTCTACAGATAGGACATCTACCTTGAAGATCTAGACATGAGTCCAACCTTCGCAAATTATTATGGCTCATAGTTGCTGAATGTAGCTCCATGTGGAGCTTGTAGGCCTTGGATCTTCTTCACCATTGGAGTCCTTTTCTTCTTGAAGATCAAAGGAAGTGGAATGGAGAAGGAGAAGAGGTGATTGGAGACGTCACTTCAAGGAGAAGATGAGTCAAGAACAAGCTCACCAGCATAGGAAGTCATGGATAAGAGCGTAGGAGATGAGTGGAGGGAGAGGAAGAGAAGGGGCATGGAATTTATACCTCAAATGAGATCTGAACTTTGAAGTGTAATTTCTCAAATGATCAAAGTTGAAAAAATGCACACACAAGGCCTCTATTTATAGCTTAAGTGTCACACAAAATTGGAGGAAAATTTGAATTTCTATTCAAATTTCACTTGAATTTGAATTTGTGGAGCCAAATTTGGAGCCAAAATTTCACTAATTATGATTAGTGAATTTTAGATATGGTTCAGCCCACTAATCCAAGATCAAGTCCAAGATTCTCCACTAAGTGTGTTTAGGTGTCATGAGGCATGTAAAAGATGAAGGACATGCACAAAGTGTGACTATATAATGTGGCAATGGGGTGTAGCAAGCACATGATGCATAAGGTGTGACTATAAGATGTGACAATGAGGTGTAGCAAGCACATGCTCACCTCCCCCTTGGGATGGTCCAAAATTTAATTGGATTGGACTTCTCCCAATTCAATTAAATTTCTCTCTCAACATACACATCAAATAGTGCACTTAATGTATATGAAATTACAAAACTACCCCTAATACAAAAACTAGTCTAGGTGCCCTAAAATACAAGGGCTAAAAAATCCTACATTACTAGGGTACCCTGCCTACACTATGGAGCCCTATATACAAGGCCCAAAAATAATGAAACTCTAATCTAATATGTACAAAGATAAGTGGGCTCATACTTAGCTCATGGGCCGAAAATTTACCCTAAGGCTAATGAGAACCCTAGGGCCTTCTCCTGCATCTATGACCTAATCTTCTTAGAGTCTCCTAGTCATGGCTCTGGTGATGGGTCCCCTCCTTGGGAAGATTGCATCATCCCCTCCCTTTTGAAGAGGATTTTTCCTTAAATCTGTAAACCCCTCATCATCTGAATTGGCTACACCTGCAAAAGGAACCAAGTTAGTAATGTTAAAGGTGTTGCTAACTCCATACTCCTCTGGGAGTTCTAGCCTATAAGCATTGTTGTTGATCCTCTCCAAGACCTGAAAAGGGCCATCACCTCTGGGGTTAAGTTTGGACTTTCTCTTAGTAGGAAATATATCCTTCCTAAGATGGAGCCAAACCTAATCCCCTTTATTAAGCACCAACTCCTTCCTTCCTCTATTGCCTTTAGCTACATACACCTTTATTTGGTTCTCTATTTGGTTCCTAACCCTCTCATGTAATTTCTTCACAAACTCTGACCTAGATACCCCTTCTTTATGTATAAAAGAAGTGTCAAGTGGAAGGGGAATAAAATCCAAAGGTGTGAGAGGATTGAACTCATAGACAACCTCAAAAGGTGACTGTCTGGTAGTTCTATGAACCCCCCTATTATAGGCAAACTCCACATGAGGAAGGTACTCATCCCAAGACTTGTGATTGCCTTTTAGGAGAGCCCTTAACAATGTGGATAAAGATCTATTCACTACCTCTGTCTGCCCATCAGTCTGTGGGTGACAAGTGATGGAGAAAAGGAGCTTAGTTCCTAGCTTAGCCCATAAAGTTTTCCAAAAAATGGTTAAGGAACTTAGCATCTCTATCAGACACAATAGTCTTAGGCAAACCATTAAGCCTTACAACTTCTCTAAAAAAATTCTTGAGATGACTAGCTACCTTGTGGCATGGTATGAAATGTGCCATCTTGCTAAACCTATCCACCACCACAAAGATAGAGTTTATACCTCTCTGGGTCCTAGGAAGCTCAAGGACAAAGTCCAAAGTTATATCTACCAAGGGTGTAGATGGAATGGGTAAGGGTGTGCATAGCCCATGAGGCATCACCCTAGACTTGGCTTGTAAAAAAGCCACACACCTAGTGCAATACCTATGGACATCTTTTTTCATATGGGGCCGAAAGAATTTTTCCTTGAGGAAGACAAGAGTCTTATTAATTCCAAAATGCCCCATTAGCCCACCCTCATGGCTCTCTTTGACCAGCAACTTTCTAATGGATCCTTGGGGTATACAAAGCTTTCCCTCCTTGAACAAATACCCCTTAGCAATGTAGAATCAATCTTGGGCCTTGTGCCCACAACTAGAATAAATGGGAGATAAGTACTCATAAGAAACATACAATTCTCTTATGTTATGAAATCCTAAAATTTGAGCTCTAAGGGAAGATAGCAATGTGAGTCTCCTAGAAAGAGCATCTGCAACCACATTGGTCTTTCCCTTTTTGTATTTGATAACATATGGAAATTGCTCTAGGAACTCTACCTATTTTGCATGCCTCTTGTTTAACTTGCATTGCCCTCTAATGTACTTAAGTGATTCATGATCACTATGAATAACAAACTCCTTGGAAACAAGGTAATGTTCCCAAGTTTAGAGGGCTCTAACTAAGGCATAAAGCTCCTTATCATATGTGGGGTAGTTGAGAGTGGCACCACGAAGTTTCTCACTAAAGTAAGCAATAGGGTGCCCACCTTGCAATAACACAGCTTCCACACCTACACCAGAGGCATCATACTCTAGCTCAAAAGTTTTAGAAAAGTCAGGGAGAGCTAGAACGGGTGCCTTGGTGAGATTTTCTTTAAGCAAAGCAAAGGCTTGCTCTTGTCTCTCACCCCATGTGAATGCCGCATTCTTCTTCACCAACTCATTGAGTGGCAAAGCAAGTGTAGAGAAATTAGGAACACAACTTCTATAGAAACTTGCCAACCCATGGAAGCTCCTAATATCTCCTACACTTTTTGGGGTAGGCCACTCTTGAATGGCCTTGATTTTCTCAGGGTCCACATGGATCCCATTTTTGCTAACCACAAAACCTAAGAAGACTACACTATCGACACAAAAGGTGCATTTATCTATATTAGCAAAGAGAGTGTGTTTCCTAAGAACTAAAAGAACTTGCCTTAGATGTCCTAAGTGATCATCTAGGTCCCTACTATAGACTAGGATATCATCGAAATAAACAACTACAAACCTACCTATGAACTCCCTTAGGACATGATTCATTAGCCTCATAAAGGTGCTTGGTGCATTAGTGAGCCCAAAAGGTATCACTAGCCACTCATACAACCCAAACTTGGTCTTGAAAGCGATTTTCCACTCATCACCTTCTCTCATCCTTATTTGGTGATAACCACTTTTAAGATCAATTTTGGAAAATATATTTGCACCATGCAACTCATCAAGCCTAGGAATGGGGTGCCTATATTTCACAGTTATGTTGTTAATGGCCCTACAATCTGTACGCATTCTCAACTTACTATCTTTCTTTGGCACCAACAACACAGGCACAACACAAGAACATGGGCTCTCTTGGACCAAACCCTTCTCCAACAATTCCTTAACTTGGGATTCAATCTCCTTGGTTTTTTGAGGATTAGTCCTATAAGCTGGCCTATTAGGAAGGCTTATTCCTAGGACAAAGTCTATTTGGTGTTCTATTCCCCTAAGAGGAGGCAACCCAGGGGGTATCTCTTTGGGAAATACATCACCAAATTCCTGTAAGAGTTCTTGGACCTTTAGGGGAATGGTCTCAAGTGGGGGAATTGTGGAAGTGCTAAGGGAAGTCTCCCTTGAAAGGAGAAGGTAGAAAAATTGCTTGAGAAGAAGACCTCTCTTAATATCTCCTTTTGTTGCAAAATGACTCTCCTTTTTTAGAACTTTCTTATAGGAACATGTTCCCTCTTTTTCCTTCTCCTTGACTTTTGGAGCTAAGGGCTTACTATCCTTTTTTTTCTTTTATTTTTCTAACTTTTCCTCATCCCTCTTGTCCTTTATTGTAAGTTGATCCTTAGCTACCTGTGAAGGTGTTTGAGGATGCAACACAAATTTAGTGCCAAGATGGGTGAGGGTAATCTCATTAGTTAGGCATTTGTAAATGATTTTCCTATCAAATTTCCATGACCTTCCTAAAAGAATATGCTCTGCCTCCATGGGAACTATATCACAATTAACTTCATCCTTATATGTCCCAATGGAGAAAGGTACCTTCACTTTTTGGTTAACTATCATTTCCCCTTGCTCATTGAGCCATTAAATTTTATAAGGTTTTGGGTGGGGAATGATAGTGAGGTTCAACTTGGAAACTAATCTTGTGCTACAACAATTGCAACAAGATCCACTATCCATAATGAGAGAAAAAGTTTTATCTAAAATTTTGCATCTTGTATGAAAGATGTTCTCTCTTTGGGATTGAGATAGATCACAAGATTGACCTCCAAGGAGCCTTCTAACCATTAGGAGGTCACCTTCTTCATGGGGGTAGACTTCCTTACTAGACTCTTCACCCCTTACATCATTTTCACTTCCACTAGGAAGGCAAGAAGTAGTCTCCTCTTGACTACTATAAATGTCTCGACCCCTCATAATCATTGTTTTCTTTGTGGGGAAATGAGAGGAAATGTGACCTTTCCCAAGACATTTGAAGCATTTAATGTTGCTAGTCCTTGCTTGGGAACTAGTCTTAGGGGTGGATTTCTCTATGGTCGTACCCTTATCTTCCTTGGGTTTTGAAGGTGCAGCCCCCAAAATTTATTAGGCTTGGTCCTTCCTTGGATAAAAGTGAAAGCCATAAGATTTTGAAGAAGGATTTCTTTTAAGTTGTTGCTCCACTCTTATACAAAGTTGGACTAGCTCATCTAGGTCCCTATATGGAAGGAGTTCAACCTTGTCCCTCACTTCCATATTAAGCCCACTAAGGAACCTAGCTATGCTTGTTCTTTCCTCCCCCCTAAGTCCATCTCTTAAAAGGAGTACTTTCATTTGTTATCTATATTCTTCAACACTCATACTCCCTTGTCTAAGCCTTTGGATCTTATCCATAAGCTCCCTTTCATAGTAGGAGTGAATGCGCCTCTTCCTAAGGGCACTCTTAAGATCATTCCAATACTCTACTGGAGGATCCCCATGAATCCTTTGTTCCTTAACGAGGGAAGTCCACCAATAGAGGGCATACCCTTGAAAGCTAAGGGTAGCCAATGGAACTTTTCTCTCTTCGCTAATATGATGGCAAGCAAAAAGTTGTTCAACCTTCATTTCCCAATCTAGGTAGGCCTCAACATTATCTTTTCCATGGAAATATGGGAGGCTAATGTTAACCTATTGAGGCATTCTATCCTTTTCCTTTTCTTTGGGAGTGATGTTTAGTATGTGACCTATGGTGTCCTCTATAATAGTCACTAAGTTCTTCACTTAAACTCTTGCAAGAGTTATGACTACTATAGGAGACATGTTTTTCTCTTTTCATTTCTTTTATTATTTTTCTTCTTTCTTCCTCTCTTTCATCTTGACTTATTTCTTCCACTCTTTTTTTTCCTTTTTATTTTCTCTCTTGTTTTTCTTTCTAAAATTTAAGGGATCTCAACTCATCTAATATCTTATACAGGGGGTCCTTAGGAGTAGAACCCTCACCATTAACACTAGATGAAGAATAAAGACTCATGTTGGTTCCTAAGTTGTGATTCTTTCTTGTTGGGGGTTTGAAAACAAAAGGTAAAAGAATCTATGGTTTAAACTAGCCAAAATAAACACTAAAATATGTGTGAAAGATAAGGTAAAAACTAATTGGTAAAAAGCAAGCTATCTAGGCGGTTTGACAATGGAAGGTAAAGGAAATTTAAAGCAAGCTAGACGGTTTCCTATGTGAAGGCTTGGATGATCCTTTGGAGGTCCCAATTAGCTCTTCACTTAGTCTACATGGTTTACACTAAGATATTATACACAAATAGAGGTTTGGGTGGTCTTTTGGAGACTCCCAATACACCCCTAAAAAATCTCCAAATACAAGAAATTGCAATAGAAAAAAAATTCAGCACTCAATTGTTCTATTACAACAAATTTAACAAAGCAATTAAGGTCTTCAAATTTGTCTTCAATGCTTGTTTGTTTACTCAAGTGTTTCACTCAAAATTTGGTGAGGCTTTGGTTGCTTCAAATCCAATGGTTCTCTAAGGATGTTTAACCTCCAAGACTCAAAAATATTCCTTCAACCAACGCACCAATTTCCTCTTCCAATCTTTATTATAAGCAACACTTGAACAAAAAAAAAAGACAAGCAAGAAACCAAAAGATGAAATGAAAGCTAAATCAAAAGGAAATTTAACGTGACATTAATTCAATGAGATTCAAGAAAAAAATAAAGCAAAAGGAGATCACCACAAGCCAAGGTGGAACACAAAGGAAGTCCTAGAATGGCACTAGACTAGATTGACAAATTAAAAACAAGACTCAAAGCAAAATTCTAGTTATGTAAATTTAGCAACACATCTAAAAGATAAAAAACTCCAAGGAGTCAAATAGGTTTTTAGTACAACTCAAAATAATGAAAAATTTTCAAGCAAATTAAGCATACACATTTTTTGTTGTTGTTCTGGATGTGCATTTTGATGTTAATCTTTATCACCTTTTTTTTACTCATTTATTTTTCTTTTTTGTTCATTCTTTTTCCATTGTTTTCTTCCAGATGTATATTTTATCTAGTTAAAATTTCAGCTCAAAACTCAAAGTATTCAAGCCATGGTGGAGTTAAGAAGACAATGTGCCAAAACTGGCAGCAACCAGAATTTCAACCTAGAAATTAAGAGTAGTGTTTATGTTGCTTAAGGCTTGGATAGTTACAATTTGTATTTGCTTATGTTCAATTGTCTTAAATAACACAATTAAAGAGAGCTTAAGACTTATTTTGATTCACAAATCTAGCCCCAACTCAGCACCACAACTCAATTTCTTCATAAGCATCATATAGGAAACTTAGAAAACAAAAAAAAAGTTCAACAACAAGACTACTTCTAGGAATTGATTTAGAACATGTTATGAACTAAATAACATGCATGAATTAAAATCAAAATTCAAATGATAGGATAAGAATTTCAAGAATACATGAACAAATGTATCTAGAATTCAATCAACAAAATCAAAATTGAACACAAACTTAGAACATAATGTGACAATTATTATGACTAAACATGACTCTAAGACAACATGAATGAAGTGATTTACACTTAGATTTTTGTGTTTTATTTTCTAATCAATATTTTAAAGAAAATTGAGATCTAAAGGTTTAGCACAAGAATATTATGACTGAAAACGATAGAACCTAAAATCAACACAAAAACATGATTCAAGGGTAGATCTATAAAATTTGAACCATAGAAATGCAAGAACAAGTGTAGATCTAAGATTTAATCGGTTTATTTTTTTAATATACTATAAACAACACCAAACCACAAGAAAATGGAGGAGATACATAGAGAAGAAGATGAAGAACAAGGAATTAAAGTGAATTTACTAACAAAAAAATAGATGAAGCAAAAGAACATCACCTAGATGAAGATGCTCTTGATACCACATGATGTAGCTCCATGTGGAGCTTGTATGCCTTGGATCCTCTTCATCAATGGAGTCCTTTGCTTCTTTAGATCAATGGAAGTGGAATGAAGAAAGAGGAAATGTGATTAGAGACGCCACTTCAAGGAGAAGATGAGTCAAGAACAAGCTCACTACCATAGGAAGTCATGGAAAAGAGCTTGAAGGTAAGAGAAGATGAGTGGAGGGAGAGGGAGAGAAGGGGCATGAAATTTATGCCTCAAATGAAGTCTTAACTTTGAAGTTTAATTTTTCAAATGATCAAAGTTGAAAAAATGCACACACAAGGCCTTTATTTATAGCCTAAGTGTCACAAAATTGGAGGAAAATTTGAATTTCTATTCAAATTTCACTTGAATTTGAATTTGTGGAGCCAAATTTTCACTAATTATGATTAATGAATTTTAGTTATGGTTTAGTCCACTAATCCAAGATCAAGCCCAAGATTCTCCACTAAGTGTGCTTAGGTGTCATGAGGCATGTAAAGCATGAAGGACATGCACAAAGTGTGACTATATGATATGACAATGGGGTGTAGCAAGCAAATGCTCACCTCCCCCTTATGATGGTCTAAAATTTAATTGGATTGGGCTTCTCCCAATTCAATTAAATTTCTCTCCTAACACACACACCAAATAGTGCACTTAATGCATGTGAAATTACAAAACTCCCTTATACAAAAACTAGTCTAGGTGCCCTAAAATACATGGGCTAAAAAATCTTGCATTACTAGGGTACCCTTGCTACACTATGGAGCCCTAAATAAAAGACCCAAAAATAGTGAAACCCTAATCTAATATGTACAAAGATAAGTGGGCTCATACTTAGCCCATGGGCCCAAAATCTACCCTAAGGCTCATAAGAACCCTATGGTCTTCTCCTACATCTATGACCCAATCTTCTTGTAGTCTCTTAGCCATGGCTTTGGTGATGGGTCACCTCCTTGGGAGGATTGCATCAATTGCGCCTATGCCTTTACCAATACAAGGAAGAAATCAGGGTAAGGCAAGCCTCTTACAGACACTACAATGACTGAATGCGCATCTGCCTATAGGCTCTCAATTTTTGTGTCTTTCACACTATGGAACTAAGTTTCAATTAGTAGTGGAATAGTTTGTACGAATTCTTAAGGAAAATTGCTACAAAGGCAAAAAGAAGCTAATTGAAGATGCACCCCTACCCATTATGTCAAAGCAAGACTAGGCAAACTCTTCAAACATGAAGTCACCATCAGAAGGAGTTCATCACAAGACAAGACATTGCTATCAGACTATCAATCAATCACCATCCCTTTGTGTTTGATTCACTATACAACCATGTCTGTTGGTGGAAGAGAGACTTTGTTGTTGTGTCTGAACAGAATTTCTAATTCACTATAGAGCTTCCAAACTCCACATTCACCTTTATTCATTAACTCCAATCCATTATTGAAGAAGTGAATTCTAATGATGAGTCCTACTACTGCTTGGCCATGGAAGTCTATGATGGTCTTCCTCCATCTCGAGAATATGTATGTTTTCTTGAGAAAACACTACTCAGAACTAAGGAGGCGCTTGCTAAAGCTCTTCATGATAGGGCTCATGATGAAAGAGAAGCCAAAAATGGAAAATGCTTGGGAAATTATTATTTCAGAAGTTTTTTGAAACCCTAATGGCATTTCCTCTTATGACAAATCTTGAGATGAGTTATTTTGTAAACTTGAAAAGGAAGAAAAAGCTGCCAAACAAAAGGGGAGAAGAAGTGAAAAGAAGAATGCAGGCATAACAAAAGATGCATAAGCTCAATGGGAGCACATCATTTAAGGGGAAGATTTTCTAAAAATCTTTAAACTCTTGTTCTTTTTCCTATTCATCTAATCTATATGTAATATTCATGAATAAAATGAGAATTTTCTGATTAAAGAAGTTTATCTCAAAGTCTTATGATGCATTATAGATTGCATGTGATAAGGCTAACATTGCACTTAATTGTCATTAGAGATATCATATATATGTCTTCAACTTTTACATTTGTGTTTGTTTGACATCATAAAAAAAGTGAGAGATTGTTAAGTCAAAATACATTTATGTCTTAAAGAGGAGTCAAGACTTATAATTATTTTTGATTAGGTGAAAATAAATACAAAAGGCAAAAGTTATGTCTAATATGCTATCAAATCATGATATGTATATGTGGATTTGTATTTTCAGACGATGCATCCATAAGAAAATCTGATATAACATTAAATAGTACATTTAAAACCTTCATTTAGTACTTTGTGTTTGAAATTTTTTCATGCAGAAAACATTATCCTAAGATCTGTGAAAGTTCTATGAAGAATAAATGAAGTCCACGGTCTAGAAGATATTGATCTTCATCAAAAGGCGCACTTTGTATGGTGAAAGAAGTAACTTCCTTGCTGAAGTACAAGACATGCTAGCTTATCAACATGACTTTGCATGAAAAAGGGATGTGCATTTAATGCAAACATTAAATGCTCCAACATGCTCAAAAGTTCAAATGAAGAGCAAAGTGAAGAATCCAACTGTTGTGAGACAACGAATACTTAAAGATGAAGACTATATATAAAAGAAGCTTTGAAGAAATAAGACATGAATCATCTATGCAAACATATTCTTTCCTATAAAGATTTTTGTAAATCTTTGTATAGATACTAAGCTCTCAAAACACCTTCAAAACTTTGAGAGAAAATAGTGTTTGAGTGATATATTCGTTTATAAGACGATTATACATTAGTCATTGTGCAAACTTTCCAAAAAATTGTATTGATTTGTTTGGAGCTAGGAGTGGCTTGGTAGGACAAAGAATACTGTGATTAAAGCTTGGGGTAAAGCTTGGATGTGTATGAGGCAAAACTTTGATAATTTAGTGGAAACTTGGTGGGTTGCCAAGAACTGGACGTAGTCTCAGGTTTGAGACAAACCAATATAATTTTTTGTGTGCTTCTTTCTATTGCTTTAACTGACAAAGGGTTTGAATTAGTTTTTAGATCTTATATCTTGTTTTGTTCTACATAGAAATTGTTTTCCCCATCGTCTGATAAAGTTTGAATCAAAACATCTCTAATTGTTTTTAGGTTTCTCTGCATTAGATAATAAACATGTTTTTTGTCTTTAAAAAGTTTTAAATTTCTTAAAACAAAATTCAATCCCCCTTCTTGTGTTATTTGCTTCTACATATGCCAATGGGTTATGTTTTTCATTTTTAAAAGCTTGAATCACCAACATTTAGTCACATTCAATCCAAAATTTTTCATCCCCACTGGCTAGCAATTTCAATCACTATTATAATAGCCAATAGTTTCACATAAAAATATGATAAATGCCAATATGCATAGCAAAGCAGCCCATGATCCCACCTTGATGATTTCTAAAAATGTTGTCACAACCTATAATACCCAAGCATTCTATTGTTGTGCCATCGGTATTGCATTTTATCCAAGCTTGAATAGGTGGTATCAGCTGACTCATTTAATATTTTGAGGTTTCCTTGGGTGACAATCAACTCCAAATGCTTTTAGATGGGAGAATTCTTGTATAGTAGGAAGCGTAGCATTGTGGGTAAATTGGCTCACCAACTTAACATTGACACATATGGTTGAAGTTATTGTATGAAAAGGAATGAGTTTATTCATTGTGAGTGTCCCAAACTGTTGAGACTATATAAGTGATGGCAACAATCCTCACATCATTCAGATGTGGGGAACATCTTAAGGAGGAAAAGAGAGAATATGCAATATGGAATTTTTTAGGCTAATGAGCAATAAAGAAACAATTGATCAAAGGTTTCTAAATGATTCTTACATAAGTCATATTTGGAAACTATATTGCAACCTCTGTTATCTAACATATAATTTGTTGGCAGCTTATATTTGATGTAGCGCCAAAGAACCAACATTTTTGTCAAAGGGATACAAGGCCTCCAAATCATTTTTGCCCAGGAAATAACTTTATTGGCAAAGTCATACAGGAAATCAAAGGCTTGCCTAAAGCTCAAAGTCCCAGAATCTGAAGGCTGCCAAATTGGGAGATCCTTTGTTGGAACAAAAGGAATGATTGTATTTTGTATATCAATTGCCAAAAGAGGCACTTTTTGGGCAAACCAATAAGGTAAATTACAATGATTTTTTGAAATGATATTATCCAGTAAGGCTTAAAGAAGTTGATAAGATTCTAGAATATTGAAGGTTGAAGCAATATTTTTGTTGAATCCCATTATCTTATAAAAAATTGATTGTTTTTCCACTGTCAAACATCCAAATGGTGTTTTGGCTAAATGAGTTCCAAAAGAGCTTCAAATCAACATATAGAAGACTTAATATAACTTCACATGAGATAGTTATCCTTGAAAACTTTGGCTTTTATTAGCTTAGCCCAATGTATCATTGGTCATCAGGCTCTAAGTAAACGCAATAAGCACTACTAAAAAAAGGCCTTTTACATCGGTCAAAAGCTAGGTTCAACGACGGTGGAGGCCCGTCTTTGAATACGGCGTCATTGTAGACCTTGCCCCAATCTACGATGGTCGCAAAAACACTGTTTTAGAAAGCGTTGATTCCTACGACGGGGTTGACATCACGACCATGCTTGAAAGTTCGCTTTCAAAGACGTTGATTACATTAGCAATAACGTCAAAACAAACCCTTTCTAGGTCGGTGCTGACGTAAGCATCGACGTAGAAAGAAAATTAATTATTTTTTATAAATTAGGTTTTATTTAATAATAAACTATTTACAATGTTGGTAATTATATAAAAAATTTAAAATAAACGTAATAATATAATATTACGTTAACTAAAACCTAAGTATAAGCTGAAAATTTATAAATTATTATTGTCAACTAATTAATATTATAAGTAAATATAATTTTTGTACTATATATTATGGTTTTTGTTGATTTAATATTATATAAATAATCAACATAATGATAAATAATTATCAACCAGTGTTTCAAATGTAACTTAATTACATTAATAAATAAAAATAATTAAACATAATATAATATAATATTAAATAAAGTAAAATCTATGTATAAGCTGAAACTATAAAAATGGTTATCATAAATAATTACATATAATTTGTGTTCTATATATTATGGTTTTAGTTAATTTAATTTTATATTCTTAAGCAACAAAATGATAACTAATGATTATCAATAAAAATAGTTATTTAACAGTTGTTCAAATGTAAGTTAATTATATTAATAATTAACAATAAAAAAAATTATATTCTATTAAATTAAGTAAAACCTATAAATAAAGACTAATAAATTATGATAAGTATTACCAATGTTATTTTAATGAAACTAATTCATGAAACAAATTTTTTTCATTTAAAGTAATTATGTACAACAAAGTAATAACACTATATATATAAATTCATATATAACAAAATTTAGATAATTACAACATGGTTAAAAAAAAAAACAATGCAGTAAGCAGAAAATGATTAATTAAATAAAGTTATCCAATTTCAACTGAATTTCAATTTTGAAGTCAAAGTTATGGAACTTTAAGTCCTAATTTCAATCCATGTAATGAATAGAAACAAATATATACCTCATATCTATCCTATCAAACCTCAAAGTACCATCATTAATCTCTCGCCAGAAAAATGATGATGACTCTTCCCTCAAATTTGAGACTTTCTCTAACTTGACATCTATCAAAGCATTTACATTATTTTGCAGACAAGCAGTTCAGAAGTCGCATGAATAAAGTATTTCAAACACAGTTACCAACACAGATTATAATCATTTGTTAAGCATAAACTGTAAAGGCTCAACATTGGTTTTCAAGTAACAATATATAAGTCCAATCCCAGGTATATCCTATAGCCAAGTTGATATATATGAAATTGATGACTGAATCAAATATTTTGATTCTAAGTCCCCTAAATTCATGTCATCAATAGTCATGGAACATTGATCATAAAAAAATAGCAATATATCCAGCAAGCATAAATTTCTTCCAGTTGAGTTAATGTTTCTGTTCCACTGAAAATTTGATATACATTATGTTTCAGCTCCAAATTTCCAACAAATTCAGGTTTAGCTTCAGTCTAATAATAAATGGCTCCTAAGAATATCATAATTTAACGCATTGACTTGATGACTTCCTTTTATACAGTAATGATTCTTTAACCAGTTTGGGTTTACACCATTGTCCTGCATATGGATTGGCCACATGCAGTGCTCACAAATCCCCTGTACATTGATAATTGATAGTAAATACTGAAATGTATTTGGTTTTGGTTTTTTTGGGAAAATTATCCTTTTTTTTTCTTGCAGCTTTGTGATTACTTACCGACATTACTAATTCCCAAACATGCTACAAATGATGTGTAAATATCGTGGTCCTTGCTTAATGCTTATAAATGATTATGTACATTGTTATGAAGCAGCCCATACAAGGCACAAACCAGAATCAGGGAATATTAGACAAAGTAGAATCACCAATTCATTCAAGGAGCAAGAGGCAAATCACCAAACCACATTTCCTAAGTGATTTCGTAACTAACCCTGACAAAGGGAGTTGAGCTGCCACGTGATAATTGGCTAAGGAATTATCCTGTCCCCCATGGAAGCATCTTTCTATTATGATAATTCCATAATCTGTTAGTGCTAGCAATATCCTCTAGGATCTGCAAAATATGGCTAGAATTAGAATAACATTCCATTGCTTTTAAATAACACAATCATGTAATGCAAAATTGAAGCAGAAATAAAAGTTCCTCGTCGTTATCTTATTATTTTCTTTGGAGTAATCCTGGGCCTCGAACTCCAGCAACTTCTACACCCATAACACACATAATGTCCTATATGTACATACTTGCACATTCCCATCAAGTGAACACATGTAGATATCCTTTATTATTCAAATTAAATCTATGTTTGTACTTATTCTGGTGAGAATTTAACTCAAAACTCACACAACACAAGGAGTAAGTCAGGCATATCTACCAAAAATATGGGGAACAACCATTCTTTTATTGAATCATTATAACGGAACAATTCCAGAAAATAAAATAATGAAAAAGAGTATAATAATAAGGACAGGTGAAAATGAGAATACTAGTTCTAATTCTATCCCACATACTAATATCTAGGCTCATACGAAGTATTTTCTTCATTATTTGTAAGAGGATCTAGTTGATAGAAGTGAATGATACATTTTTTTTCATTCATCTCCTCATTGAAGTTAACAAGAAGAAATGAAAGGTTCGTTCAATTGTCTCATATGAACCATGAGTTTCAAAACTATTTTCTGCTGCCATTTCTAGCCACAATGACTACTTGCTGATATAGATGTACGAGCATAGCCTATTCAAAAGCAGTGCAAAAGAAAGCCACAATTCTATATCTAACGAAGATCTAAACATCACCAAATATCACCATGTTGGTGCTATTCCTCTAATAATCTAAAAAGGGGCAAGTTAGAACAAGGATACATAAGGCATGATCAACATTAACTGCCATCATTTATCACAGTATGTACAGTTAACAACCATGTAAAGCATATGGTTAATTATTCCCAAGATATACCACCTTTTATTTATATCCCCATCATATTTAGTTTCTAGTCATGCCTGACTAATGTTATGTAAATACAAATTATTTGTATCCTTCATTGCCTTATAGTAGGGCCTTTGTAAAGACCTCTTCTAACCACCAGGTTTTCTGGTGCTTGGATCTCTTCTAGCTAGGTTATTTCAGATGGCTTTACACCACTGAGCTGATCAAGGTCAACACATTTAACAGCAGAACATGTAACAAAATAGCATGCTTTAGAAATTAATGTAAGATTGAAAAAAAGGGGGCGAGGGTATAAGAGGATCATAGAAGGAATAAAAGTACCTGGAAGATTTTTCCTACTTGACTTCCTGAAATATGAGCAGTGTCTTCCATCTTCTGATGAGTAAGGAGGGGAAAGAACGTCAAAGAGAGTGCAAGGAACAGTTTAGGCTTTCAAACTTGGAATGTGCACACCCTTGCTTGGATAAAGAACTGTGGTGTTACAGGGGGCACTCATCTAACAATGTTTCACAAGTTTTGCTGGTCTAGCTGCAAGAGTAGAAAAATCTTGAATCTCTTCTCTAGTTTAGCAAATATTTAAGAATGGGAATCAAGAAAAAAAATTGTGTTGTTTCTTGAACTAACAAAATTACTATCTTAGGACAACAGAAATTACTCATCAAATCGCATAATCATCAGCAGTAAAGTAAACAAAACATTAGAGTAAATCAGCATGCATCAATATGGAAATTCACAATCCTCTATTTTTCGAAATAATTTCACATGGTAATAAAATACTCACAACATTTTTACTAAAAAAAACCCAAAATAACATCCATTATTGGAACTGTGAAAGCAGAGGTTTGGAGATTCAAACACCATGCTTTAATGTCTGATGACTTCATTGGACTGTACAAGCCTGTTGGGCCAGGACTGGGACTTTCATACACCAAACTAAACAGTCTAGGTTGTAAACTAATCTATCATGATAACATAACCATGCCTAAGGGTATGCACGTGACCCACTATCTTAGTTACTAGAGGAGTTTAGTGCCTATATAAGCACTTACAAAGGTTTCACCCCAAGTATGCTCATTTTTTTGCTTACACTCCTATCCCCATTGTTGTTCTTAGACTAACTTGAGTGTCATAATTTTTTTACAGTTCCCTTGGTTGTTATCCAGTCTGACTAGTGGACAACCATTATCCATTGAACATTGACATAAAGCTCTCCAACGTCATCCAGCAGTCTCGAGTCAAGACAAACACCTTATCAGGTAAAGTCAAGAACATTTACAACTTTGAAAAATTCAAGAAACTATGCAACAAGACAGAAACATGTTCAATTTTCAAAGCCAAGATCAACGCCATAAAAGAACTCAGCAAAATAAAATATGTGAATATTAGAAACATGTTCGATTTTTTTCAAATTATATAACTAAAGTACAATGATTATTCCACTTGTACTTTCTAAGAGAATTATGAGTATAATGATATTCAAACATATATCCTTGGGATATTCACACAATTACAAATGACAATATCCATATCCCCAAACAATTTCAAATAATTATATTTAGGGGAAACCACATAAATAGCAAAAACCTAATGTTGACATGAGAATAAAGGCTACTCCGTAGAGCTTTAGAACAATTAAAGACAATGTCTTCTATGTGCTTAACAAGTGATTGTGCTTATTTGTTTGGCAGTAGTTAAATTTGTTCACTTGAACGATATAAACACCATATCCATCGTTTCTATGACTTCCAACACAAGAAAAGACAATAAATGTAAAACATGCAAGCTGGTACATCATCCACTTTCTGTACTTAAAAGTTCGTACCTAGCTAGACCATCAATTCATAACAGCTCCATCAAAGGAAAATGGATCCAAAACTTACCAGAAATATCTTTGAACCAAGAAAGTAGTTGATATTTCTTTTGTTTTTCTTTTGAACAAGAAACTGCAGCATAATTTTAGTAGCCTTTTACCCTTAGTAGATGCTAAGGAGGCATTCCCTAAACAAAGAGTATGCATATTAAGGGGGGAAATAATGTAAGTATTGAAAATTCATACCCTTGATGCCATCCAGAGAGACAAATGATGGATGCAATAGCACTGGAGTTTGGATCACATACTAATGTTCACCTACAGATAAGCAGACTATAAAACATAGCAAATTAAACATAGAAAACCTACATGAAAATTAACCATACCTTAAATTTGGCCCTTCATATCTTGTAAAATAAAAAATGCAAATACAACGCTTATTCTCAAGTGTTTTGGTGCATACGAGAATGAAATTAAGACATTCATATTTTTATTGGCAGATAATAAGCATTAAAGGAGCAACATTGTTCATAACACTTAAAACAAATATATGAATAAAACAAAGTTCATGTCCACATGTTATGTAATTACTGCTTTGTACATTGGATGGTTCTAAGTTTTAAAAAATAAGCTGCCCATTTCTTATGTAATGTTGTGATCGCCTCTGTGTCTAGTGACGTGCCATTATCGAACCACTACACATTGTCAAAAACAAACAATTAATGATAATGACTTTAAATGAGTCTACATATGGCCATTTGCCATCAATGTTTTGGGACTACATTATTTACCATAGACCAATCACTCTTCAACTCCGCGCCAATTATGTTCCACATCCAATGCATCACATAATACCCACACTTATAGCCTCTGCGTTGAACATTAGTCTACTTTAAAAAGGATAAATTATTGAATGTAGGGCTTAACATGATTAATAACATTTTAAGTTGCAAACATTGTATGAAGTTGGACTAACCTTTAGTTCAATCCACTGGGGTGCAGTTTGAGGATCTTTCCCATCAGCAGTCGTGTTTAATTTCTTAAATGCACTGCATTGGAAGATTAATATCATTTAAATATAACACTGACAATTTAGGTATCCAACTTTAAAATTGGTTGAACGACTTAAAATATATTACTTAACTTGTTAATTGCAGTTTTTATATGAACATTAGGCCTTCTACGCACAGAACAAAACTAGACCACGACATTGTTTTTAGGACACAACACAACCATTTGCCAATGGGCCTTACAATTGACACAACAGTTATGTATGAGTAAGACCAAATGAGTTATAGCATATAAAAGAATTAATTTGACTTACTGATTCAAATAAGCTCCTAAGTACAGTTGTCGTTGCAATTCCTTAAGCCATTTTTGAATATATTCTTCACATTGTCCACGTCTATCCTTTGCATTGTGTATAGATTGAGGCTCAAGGAATCCATACACCAACTGTTGACCCAAGCTATTACTCCACTCATTCATATACCTAATTTGCACATTTCATAAAATAGCTGAACATGATGTAAATGGCATAAAAATATGGATTTAATACTGA